>NW_024871264.1:532500-718668 GCF_019054845.1 Dipodomys spectabilis | reverse complement strand
TTTTGGATGTGAGGATTGAGCTCAGTGCCTGGTTGTTGATATTTACATTTTCACTATTTTATTTTTTCCCTAAGGCAGCTACTAGTATACATTTTTGGGCAACAGCTCCACATGTGGTTTCCTGGGGAATCCTTAATCTCACAGTAGACTAAAAGACTACCCCGTTAGGCCAGCTTGGAAACGACCCTTAGATTTCTCTCAGCCTTCTAAGTAGCTGTGGGTTACAGAGATGAGCCAGCAGCATAAGGCTAATGGGGCTCATTTTGTACAGGGGAAATTGTCTTTGATTTGGAACTGGAAAGCTGTTCTATGTATCTATAACAACTGTACTTTCAGGTCTGTTGAAGGTTTCCTCATGGCTGATAGTACTGTGTGATGCAGGACCACAAGGCGGGCAGAATCACATGAGGCGGCACTTTATGGTGCCAGTAAAATCAAGAAGCTCTCACTACCCGCCAAGGGTGATGGGTATTCCTTCCTTTCCCTGCCCTCGCCCAGAACAATAGAACGACGGTGAGCAAACTCCATCTAGTGTCCACTTTCTGAAAATACCATGGTTGTGAATTCCAGTTTCCTCTCATGAAATGAATGAATCAAGGAAGGGTGGGGGTGGGGCACTGTAGGAATTGAGATTAAAAATAATCCTTGCAGGCACCATGAGACCAAAGTTTGAATTATAAGATTCTAAGGTATTGTATGAGAAAGACAAGAGTTTTGGCTCAAGGAATTACAAATAGAAAAGAAAATGCAATCTGTGACTAAATAGGAGAGAAAATGACAAAATATTGGTTTGAGTTTTGAACGTGATTGGTTAATTCTATTTTGAATGGTGAAGGCCAATACTCCATTTTAACTCCAGCTAAACTATTGTATTGTAAATCTTTTTTTTTTTTTTGTGGGTCGTGGGACTTGAACTCTGGGCCTGGGAGCTGTCCCTCAGCTCTTCAGCTCAAGGCGAGCGCTCTACCACTTGAGCCACAGCGCCACTTCCGGTTTTCTGGTGGTTTATTGGAGATAGGAGTCTCACGGTCTCTCCTGCCCGGGCTGGCTTTGAACTGCGATCCTCAGATCTCAGCATCCTGAGTAGCTAGGATTACAGGCGTGAGCCACCAGCGCCAGGCTTGTAAATCTTTTTACTTATGCTTCTGTAAAACTTACAAACAGATGCTAACCCTCACAAAGCACACATTGTTAATTCCTCCAAGGGACAATCTGTCTTTATCTCTTTCTTTACTGTGTGGCTACAACTAAGCGTCTGGGCACTATCACAGAACGTTTTATTTATATACGACTAGTTTTCTACCAGTTTTGAGCCACAGCACCATTTATGGGTGTCTCCTGCCAATGGTGGATTTGAATCATGATCCTCCATTGCCTCTCAGCCATCTCAGTACCTAGGATTATAGTCTTAAGCCATAAGCACCCAGCTCAGAGACTAATTATGTTTACAGCAAAATGTACATTTGGAACTGAGAAGCTACAGTATATAAATGACTGAGGTCGCAGCTCTACTACAGATTTACTCAGGGTGAATTAGTATTATATCATGCAAGAGTGAAAACTGCTAGATATCAGTACTGTCCTGCGTGCTTCAGTCAGGCAGAACACGTTGCAACCAAGGCATGGTACCAGGATAATCACTGATATGCCAGAGTCCAGCCATCACCAACGTTCTTCTCCCTCTCTAGGCAATGTTATGGTGAGCACTCGCCACCTACTGTCCATTTTCTGCAACTACCCAGGTTAGGAATTCCAGTTGTCTGACAAGAAATAAGCCAGAGAATTCTTGTCGGTCCAAAGGTGGGGTAAAAGGCAGGGCACTGTAGGAATGCAACAGAGTTCCACAGAGGTGGAACCACAGAACTCAGTCCAAGATTTGATTTGTCTTCTGGGCTGCCTGACACTCTCCACAGATTATTCAAAGCAGTGGTATTGGTACCAAGCTAGGTAGCAGAGCCAGGAAAATAAGCAGTTCCTTCTCCCCCTTAGCCAACCTCCCCTCCCACTTCACAGAGAATAAGAAATGGAGGAAATAAAGGGAAAGAGGGGGCAATATGGGTTATAGATTGAGGTATGAAAAGCCATTTCAGTTACCTGAGAACTGACATTTAATATGCCTAAATAATCGCAATGATCTTCACATAGTGATGACATATGATTTCAAATTAATTTATTGTCATATGATTTCATGAAATTTTATCTCTTGAGAGTACAGATGGAGAAAAAAGGTAAGGATAAGGAAAATCTCTCTAACCTTATCTCTTCTTGCATAAACATTTAACATGTTCTGGAAAGGAATTACTAGAAAATACAATACATTTCCAACAGAGAAAGAATTACACTATAAGTTGAAGATATGGCATCGTTGAATGCACAGCATTAGTAATGCATGCATGATGCCTAGGTTTGAGATAAAGACATACTAATGAAATGTTAAACATACTCACAAACTGTATACACCTAATAATAGGATATCAAAATATATACAACAAATACTGCCACAGACATGGTTTGGGGATTGATGAGGAAGGAGAGAAATAAATAGAATAAATAAGGGCTGGGAAGATGGCTCAGTGGTAGAGGGCTTGCCTTGCATGCCTGAGGCCCGGGTTCGATTCCTCAGCACCACATAAGCAAAATGAAAAAAGACGGAAGTGGCGCTGTAGCTAAAGTGTTACAGCACTAGCCTTGAGCTGAAGAGCTGAGGGACAGCGCCCAGGCCCAGAGTTCAGGCCCCACAACCGGCCCCCACCCCCCAAAAAAGAGAAAAAGTCAGCCCACCATTACATCACACCTGATCAACAATAGTACATAAGGCTGAGTAAGGCTGACCCAAAATCCCTCTTAACTTCAAATCACATGACTTTTCTTCACTCATTGCCTTTGCAATAAAACACAGGCCAGAGGATCCATGCTAGTGCAGACTCTGTCATCAGGTCACAAGAAGACAGACAGGTAGAGAAATCCGAATCCCACCTTGCTTTTGTCTCATTCCTTTTCACTGTGAAAAGGCCTTATATGCCTTCTCCTGGCTCTAGCTACAGTCCTTTTCTCCCTCTCAAGGACCAGCTGCAAGAGCACACTGAAAAGGCTGTGGGTCTTTCCTCAACATGACCTCCTCAACAGGACCATTAATTGACCCCTACTAAGCATGCTGTGATTTTCAAAATCAATGACTACTTAGATAAATTTAAAGTGCCAATAAGATAGTAAAGAATTTCTAAATATAGTGATACAATACTTAGTAGTTCATGACTTATGACAAAGCAAACCAAAATCTGTTTTTGTTTAATTGACATGCTTGTGTTTGGCTTTGCCACTCATGCTTTAGGTTGATCTTGAAGTATGGGATGTCTAAAATTATAATTGTTTTTAAGGTGGAGGTATAGCTCATCAGTAGAGAATCTAACTAAGTTTCTGTTAGCAAAATGAGTCCCTTCCCATAGCTTTAGTCCATTCCCTCCCTTCTCCACAGTTTAACATGCTCCCTTCCTAAGCAACACTAGGCCCACGTAGTAAAGGCAGTACATAATCAACTTCCAACCCCCTTTACCTTGGGATGGCACTTCTCTGGGACCGATACCACCATATAAGGCAACAAGAACCCCTTAGGGTGACCTTCAGGTTTGGGCAGTTGCAGGACCCTTATCTACTAAGTGGATAGGAGGCATAAATCCTAGTCTGACATGATGAAGCCCCTGGCCCACATGTGGACACCAGGGTCTCCACCTCCTAGCACCTTCTAGCACCTCCTATACCTCCTAGGTTATATAGGTCACCCCAAAAAATAACCGGTGCTTCTTCTCATTCCTCCCTTGGGAGAAGGAGTCTTGCAGGCACTCTTTCCCCACCAATAAACCTTTCTTTGTTCTCTGTACCTTGCTGTCTGCATGGTTATCTGGCAAAGTATACTTAATATTAATTTTGCCATCAGTTCCTTTCCAAACACTGGAAAACCAAAAAACCAGACATCTATTTCTATATACGTGTACATATATATGAAGGCATGAAAAGGTCAACAAGCATATTATCAATCGTTACTTCATTTACAAAGAAATGAAAGCACAGCACAAATACATCCACGAATCTCTCTTTTAAAAACAGCTTTGATGTTCTACATAATCCATGCAGATTTATGAAAAATACGTATTTTAACATGTACCCTTTCATGTTCCTGTCCACAAACGAATCTATTTGTCAGCGTGAAGAATGACAACATGTACTATCTGACCGGGCACTAGGCAACCTAATTTTTATTTCCTATATATCCCAAACTTAAATCTACCAGGAAGTTATATTGCACCACCAGCACCACCACCACAAAAGCTTAGATTTTCTCTGAAACACAGAATCACATTAAAAATTACCTTACAATTTTTCCAAACTTCAGTAGGTGGTATAAATGCTGCATGAATAACAAGCTGGCTATACATAAACTGAGGCCCTGGTGGGGCTTTTGTGCATTTCCTTCCACACTAGTTCCTGAAGCCCAGGGATTCCATTCAATGGTAATGCCCGCGGGTTCTGGTCTCCATGGTGATTGGGCCCTGCATTCCCTTACATCTGGGTCTGCATTCCCGGTGAGGCAATCTGTGCGACCAAGCCTCATCTACTGACCCAAGGAGAAGCCGTTTCGCTGAAAAGCCTCGGCTCCCGCAGGTTGCATGGACCTGTAGTGAATAAAGCCTCACGCCATCGTGCTCTCGCTTGCACACTGGCGGCACGGGGGTGCGGAGCCCGGCCTGGTGCTCGCGGGGAAGGGTGGCCTCCGGGCTCGGGGTAGCAGGGTCGTGAACGTGGCTGGCTCATGTCTGGGCATGGATCCTGGTCTAAACTTGTGGTAGAGAATCAAGCGCTGAGCAGCAGGCACAACTCTGGCCAAGGCCTTGGCGGCACCGTCCCAGGAGCTGGATCCGGTGAGTCCACCACGCCATGCCTTATGGAAACACCTGGTGGGAGGTGGCGGATCCTCCACTGCCCCGTAAGCCCCACTGCACATGCGCAGCCCTGCCCCGCCCCCCGCCCTCCCCCCCCGCCCTCCCCCCCCGCCCTCCCCCCCCCCCCCCCCCCCCCCGCGTTGCCGGAGGTCAGGGTCCGGATTCCGTCCCCTAGTCAGGGTTGTCAGTGGCCGGTGCAGGGTGTGGTCGACAGGACCCGCAGGGGGAGCCGCCGGGCAGAGAACTGGGTCCTTCCGGGGCTCCGGGTGGACCAGCGCCGTGGGCGTTCATAGGTCAAGGGCACCAGGGTTCAGACCGCAGCACCTAGCAGCAGAGCGGGACAGCGAACAGTATCAGGAGATGGAATGGCCCCCAAGTGTGCTGGGCACCCGCACATCGTCAAGCCGCCCTCGTTGAGGGAAAGGCAGGGAGAGGCAGACAGTCTTTCAAGAAGTAACGGATTCTGTATCTCGTTAACTGTCATGGGAAAAGCTGCATAGATGAAATCGGAGGCAGGGGCTGGGCCACCGCACCCGCACCGCACCGCGGTGCACGCAGCTTCTACGTCCCTCCTGGCCACCTCCTTCCCCTGCACCCTCCTTCTCTCCTTTGCCCTTTTATTAAGGGATGATGAGGATGAGTCTTAGTGGAGAAGGACTGTCCTGAGAGCAGCCCAGGTCTCCAGGGCCAGGCCATTCCACGGGCTGGAGCTGAAACTACTGTGGTGCTCAGAGCCTGGGTGCAGTGAGAGCTGCTTCCCGCCAGAGGGCGCGCTCAGCGCGTGGGTATCATGGGGCCCAGGGTGTAGTGAGCGCCGCTTCCCGCTAGAGGATGCACTGGGAGCGTGCACATGCTAGGTTCTGTCAGACTCCCCTCTCAGATAATGATTAGCAGAGTCCCAATTAGGCTTGCTTCAAATAAAACCTAAAATGAAATAAGTTCCATGCATGTATTATAATGATAGGACTTGAAAAACAATTAGTATTGACCTGTTTTCTGTATGTTAAAGGCTGCTTGGATAGGTGAGGTGAACTAATGTAGGAAAAGTCAGGGGGATAGGGTTAGAATGGGGTAAAGAGAAAAATGAAAAGTAGTGAAAGTAATTTTCATGATAGCGAGTAAATATGAACAGACATTCCATGCTAACAAGTAGGTGATGGATGGTTGAATTAATTCAGATCATTCATGTGACTTTAGGAATATCAAGGTATAGAGATGAATATAGTTCTGGGGGGAATAATTTTCAGCATTATCAGAGATTAAGGCTTTGCAGGTAATGAGTGTAGTTATTTTACACTGCAGGAATAATCCCAAACCCACAGCAGCTTCACAGGCTATCAATGTGAGAATATTATTAGGCAATGTAAGACACGGAGTAAAATGTGTGTTCAAGATTATTACCGTGAGCCAGGAGCCAGTGGCTCATGCTTGTAATCCTAGCTACTCAGGAGACCGAGGTCTGAGGATCATTGTTCAAACCAGCCCTGGCAGGAAAGTCCGTGAGACTCTTGATCTCCAATAAACCACTAGAAAACCGGAAGTGGTGCTGTGGCTCAAGCAGTAGAGTGCTCACCTTGAGCTGAAGAGCACAAGGACAGTGCCTAAGCACAGAGTTCAAGCCCCAGGACCAAAACAAAATAAGATTTTTAAAGTAGGCTATCATAAATAATGATGATATTATACTGTCAAAGCAGAGAGGAAGAATGTGAGACCGGAAACATCAGAGCTCAACATGCAGAGTAGCTACCATTACAGGCATGAAACACCAATGCCCAGCTTAATAAGGAATTTGTTATAGAAATACTTAAGTAATTGTACAAAGAATTTCAATTCAACATATCAGTTTGTGAGTGCAATGTGTCATTACACTTACAATTAGTATTTTATGAAGTTGATGTACAAAGGGTTTTAATTTCCATACTTTAGATCATGAGTGCCAAAGGCATTTTTTTTTTTTTTTAAATTTTATTTTATTTTATTTGAGAACATACTGTACAGAGGGGTTACAATTACATGGGCAGGATAATGCATACATTTCTTACCAAGCATTGCATCCTCCTCCTTTGTTTACCCTTCACCTCCCTTCCCAGCCTCCCCCCTCCCTCCCACCCAATCATACCCCCCCTCCCCCCCCCCCACCGACATTGTAAAGCTGGTTTTGACATGACATTTTGTACTTCTCATTGTTGCAACAGGTCCACCTGAATCCTTAAACGACTTGTTTGTCCCCATCTCCTCCACATGTTATACTGACATCAAATATAGTGAAAGCAGGGGTTACACTGTGGGGGAGGGACACACAAAGCAACAAAGAAATAATCTTATAAATGCATTAGAAACACATGCATGAAAGAAACAAAAACATTAAAATACATATTTGAGGTTTTGTTTTCCTAACATCACATTATCTGACTTTTTCCGCTTGACTCATACCTATACTAGATATTGCAAATAAGGGAAACCATGGGACCTATGTTTCTTTGGGCCTGGCTTACTTCACTTAATATAATTTTTTCCAAGCCGCCAAAGGCATTTTTCAGGAGTTAGAATACCTCATGCTCTGCTATTGTAATTATGCAATCAAAGGTGTGCACATGTGCATCCTGCCTGGGAACACTACAGTTTCTAGCTTCTGGGCAGCAGGACAGGGAGTTCATTTCTTCTTTACTTATTTGGTAGAATCTGGCTTTTTGTATAATTCCCTATATTCTCTATGTTTTATTTACTGATCATAGTGATGAAACTCAGGGCTGGGCACTGTCCCTGAGCAATTTGGTTCAAGGATAGTGCTCTGCCACTTGAGTCATAACATCACTTTCTGCATTTTGGTGATTAATTGGAGGTAACAGCCTCATGGACTTTCCTGGGCTGAGTTTGAACCATGGTGCTCAGATCTCAGCAGCTAGCATTACAGAACCATGGGCATAAAACTTTTGTTAAAGGTTAGTCCTCAGTGTCTTAGTCAAGATTTTAGCTGAGATGGAGTCAGAGGAGAAGTAGCAAATTCATCCTGACTGTCTGCTTTCTGAAAAACAACTTATTGCATTTAATTTTTCTATAAACTCTGCTCTGTTTCTAAGGAAGCTGAAAACTTTTTATTTTTTACTTAATAAGCTGTGTTCCTGAGCTCTTTTTGTTGAGGAGTACCATTCTGCCATTGGATCCATAGCTCCACTTCTGGAGCTATTTTGGAAATTAAAAAATAAATTAAACTCGGTGGGGAAGGTGGCTCAGTGGTAAGTGCTTGACTTGCATGCATGAGGCCCTAGATTCGATTCCTCAGCACAAACCACATAAGCAGAAAAAGCTGAAAGTGGCACTCATCATTTGATATTGGATGAGTTGGTGTCTCACAAACTTTTTGCCCAGGATGGCTTCAAACCACAAATCTACTTCCTAGGTTTACAGGTGTGACCCACTACGTCATGGTTGTGGTTACTATCAATTGTCAACTAGAAAAGGCTAAGAAATGCATCAGAGGTTACTAATGCACAACTCTTGGTGTATAATAGAGGCTATTTCATGAGAGCAATTATGTGCACTTTGCACATAATGTTAACTTGTAACACCCTGGAAAAAGCATTTGTAGACAAACATTTAAAAATACATGTAGGTGGCACCTGTAGGACCCAGATTTAAGCAAGATGACAGGCTCCATGGAATGAAAATCTGTGTGCCTAGAAGTGGACTTTAAAAACAATTTCCTTTGAAATATCTTTCTTTTCCTGCTTGATAAGCATCCTGATACACTATTACAGCAGCAGAAGTGGATAAGAGCAAAGAGAACTATCTTGAAACATTTACTTCCAATCTAAAGTGGACCTTCCTTTGACATCTGATGACAGGACAATAGTAGGCTTCCACACTTCTGTGGTCACTCAATAGGAATACATTAAAGCCATCCCTCAATCAGATCCTGTGCTTAGTAATGAGGAAACATGCCATGACAATCATGCACTCCATTCACCATTTGAGAAAATGAAATCTGGTGTATTCACTAATAGAGTGTGTACTATAATAAAATTTTATAAACTGCAAAAAATAAAAAATAAATTTATAAATTAAACTGAACAAAAAACACCCTAGAAAGTAGTGGTTTTAAGATGAATTTGAGAGCTTGGCAGCAGTGGCACATGCTTGTAATCCCACCTTATCATATTACTGGGAGCTGGATCAAAGCCTACTAAGGCAGAAAAGTGTTGTCCCCATCTCCAAGACAAAAAACAGAGTCCATGTGTCCTGGATGAAATCCCCAAATGCTGCTCCTCAGAGGGTGATGTGTGATGCTGTGAGGATGAAATCTAACCTGTAGTGGAGCCCTCAGGGTATTGGTCATGTCAGGAATATGAAATGCCTGGTAAGGAGAATGCGTGGGGCTGGGAAGGTGGCTCAGTGGTACAGTGCTTGCTTTGCATGCATGAGGCCTTGGGTTTGATTTCTCAGTACTACATAAGCAGAAAAAGCCAGAAATGAAGCTGTGGCTCAAGTGTTAGAGTGCTAGCCTTGAGCTGAAGAGCTGAGGACAGTGCCCAGGCCCAGAGTTCAGGCCCCACGACTGACCAAAAAAAAAAAAAAAAAAAAAAAGGGAAATGTCCTGTGGCCTGCAAGTAAAAATACCATAAGGTAAGAATTTTCCTTTCTGATTGAGTGGAAATCTATAATCTGTGCCATTTTACCTCTAGTGTATATGAGTTGTTTTTCACTTCATAGTGATTCATGCCTAAGAGTTCTCTTAGAATCTCAGAAGAAAATTTAGTCCTAAAATTTTGAAGAGTTTTAGATTGTTTACAGCCATGGGGAATTCTGGGAAATGGATGGACAAAAGCCTACAAGAGCAAAGGTGGAATCTTAGGGTTATGAAGAACTATTTGGGTTCCAGGTTAATAAAGGTGGACTTGTGATGGATATGTTGAGTATTAGCATGAGTGGATTAAGAAGTAGCTAGAAGATTAGGAAAGCACTCCTTGGGTTATGTTGTGTTATTGCAAGGAGGATTAATAGTATGAATAGATCTTCACTCAATGTAGATGAACATTACTATCCCATTCTGGGAGCCTGAGAGAATAACTATCCTAAAAGGAGAATGCCAGGTACAGCGGTATGATTTCATTCTCATTCTCTCCTCCATCTACTTCCAAGGAATCACTCAGTATGTGAGAAGCTTTTCTCTTAGAAAAACTTACGTGTACTGAAAAATCATGACATTATAGGCAAAATAAGCCTGTCCTGCTTTCCATTGTCTGTATCAGATCTTCTGTCACAACAATGGGAACTCATTAAGACACTGCCACTCTGCCATTTACTGGGAACCCTTTCTCCATGAGAAGAACCTTGGCCATGAATAGACTTGCTCTAGTCAGTTGACAGTATGTCACTGAGGCTCGTAGCCACACCAATGTTTCCCATCATTTCACCAAGCCTAAGTGGCAAGTTGTAGGGTTGAAACAGAATTGATGTTCCCCATAGCCTGGCCTATTACAGCTGCATCAAGCTGCCAGTGTTACTCGGGTCAGTGCTATGAGCCTGATGGCTGACTAGATGTGTTGCTCAGTAAGGATATCTTAGTATCCCCCATCTTAGCTGGGTGCTGGTGGCTCACGCCTGTAATCCTAGCTACTCAGGAGGCTGAGATCTGAGGATGGCGGTTCAAAGCCAGCCCGGGCAGGAGAGACCGTGAGACTCCTATCTCCAAGAAAAACCACCAGAAAACCAGAAGTGGCGCTGTAGCTCAAGTGGTAGAGCGCTCGCCTTGAGCTGAAGAGCTGAGGGACAGCGCCCAGGCCCAGAGTTCAAGCCCCATGATCGACAAAAAAAAAAAAAAGAATCCCCCATCTTGCTCCCACATCTCACTTCTGGTCCACATGCATACTCCTTCCAGTCATTCACACTGCCTATGTGCTTCTTTGGTTGAAAGCCTTTACTATTAGTTTGGGTCCAGAACTCCGGTGTACATGACAGGTCATAGTTAAGACAAGGGCTGTCCAAGATGAATAAGTACCATGCTTGGGCCCCTCGCAGAATCTGCCTGATTCAGACTCCAGTGGCCAGCCTTCACCATGCCCTATGTAGTGCTACAGTGGCACAGCTACAGACCTCAGGCTCTCTGAACACACCCAAGGGACAGACCATTCTTGCTGCTCTAAGGCCTCCCAACCCACCCAGCATTCTTGCTGAGCTGCTCCATGGCCCCAAACCTGCCAACAATGTGCTTCTCTAGTATGATCTTGTCATAGCTGCAGGTCACACAGTGTCACCTCCAGCTATTTCTAAGTAGTTTATTGGAGATAACAGTCTCCTGGACTTTGAGCTTCTTTTAGCTATCATTCTACAATTCCCTTTTCTCATCTTATTATATCTTTCCTGAGTATCCAGTATGCTTATCATGTACTGTGCCTACACTTGAGCTGTAGTCATGACTAACAAAGCCAGGTTCACAAGTCTCCAGTGCATCAGGACTAGATTAGCTGGGAAAGCAAAGTGTTCAGAAATCCAAGGTTAGCTTGATTTCTTCATGGCATGAGAAAAGAACTAGAAATCTGCATTGCTTGAGCTCAGAGACACTATTTTCTGTCTTTCACATAGAATTAAGTTTGTTTAGTCATTAACTTGCAATTTTTTTGTCTATTACCATATTTTATATTCTTGGATTTGGAAATCAGGGAGCAATCTAGCACTGAAGGCATCCCTCCAGTCCCATTGGTTAATGTTATATTTTTTTCAGATAAGAGAGGATCCCACATACTTTCCCCAAGTCCTGCTTGACACTTAGAGCTTCCCAATCCTTGTGTCTCACTGTGCCTTACATGGACTAAACAAATTTAAATAGGACATCTCTATACTTCATGAAGAATACTTACTAGAGCTTAACGTTAATTGAGACTTTGTTTTTGAAGCACCTTCTTAAACTTTATATTATTTCATTTTAATATATTTTTATTTAAAATTTTTCATTATACAGTTGATATAGAGAGGGATTACAGTTACATAAGTTAAGCATACATTTCTTTTTGGACAATGTCATCCTTTGCCCTACTCCCAATTTTCCCTTCCAATCCCCACCCGCAAGTTGAATAGAGCATCTTCAGCATAGTGTCTATTGAGTACCATTGCTGCATTTGTTCACCCATTGTCTTATTTCATTCTTATGCCAATACCAAATTCTGTCATTCCTGGTTATTAAGTGAAGGAACTGAAGTTCAAAGTTAAGAAACTCAAGATCACATTGCTAAAAAAGCTAGAGTTTAAAATTGAATAGATTTAGCTGTGCATGATGGTGTGACTGTTATCTCAGCTGCTAGAAGCAGAGGCAGGATATTGTCAGCACATTGCCAGTCTAGGCTGCATAGTAACACTGTTGCAAAACATCAAAACCAAATGATAAAAAAAAAAACAAGGATCTACCAATGCTAGAGATTATGTGGAGATTTACAGCATTAGTCTTTAAGGAAGGAGACTTAGGACACAGAAATGTAGTTAAACTTGGCTTGGATAGTGGTATCCTGATCATGGTATCAGGCTGCTGTTCTTCTTCTTCTTCTTCTTTTTTTTTTTCTTGGTTGTCCTGAACTCTGGGCCTGAGCACTCTCCCTCAGCTCTTCACCAAAAGGTAAGCACCTTACCACTTGAGCCACAGCACCACTTCCAGCTTTTTTCTGCTCATGTGGTGCTGAGGAATTGAACCCAGGGCCTCATGCATGCAAGGCAAGCACTCTACCACTGAGCCAATTTCTCAGCCCAGGCTGGTATTCTTTAGCAGATACTTTATGAAACCCTGTATAAAGGTCATCAAGTAGGATTTCAGTGATGATGGAACTTTAGTCTATATTTCTATTGTCTATATGTGTATAGCTAGTACTTATATGTGTGTATTAAACATGTGAAATATGGTTTAGGATAACTGAAGGCTGACTTTAAATTGTATATACTTTTACTTAAATTACAATATGATGGAACACTCTATTATTCCTTGTCGATTGTTCAATTTTAATGCAAGCCAAAGCTGGTACTGTGATTTTACTTTCAACTACTTCATGGGGGAGGCAAAAATAAAACAGGATTTCAGGTGTCAATAACAGCTTGACAGGTGTCAATAACAGCTTGAGTGTCTCTTAATGTGCCAATCCCTATTGAAGACAGATATTCACTTTGTAAATTCTTCAATTTTTCAGCAAGAATCTAGGAAATCACGTTAGAAGTCTAGGGAAAACAAAGGCAGTGCGACTAAGGCCCTGCTAAAATCAGTAGCCACTCTGGAGGGACAGGAACTGTCTTGGGAAAGTGTTATCTGTCGCACTACCTAAGGCTATAGCACTGGGATGCAGTGGCACAAAAGCCATGTTCACATGAACTGTCTAATGCTGTTCAATCTTACTTTATCTGCTGCAATCCTTTTCATATGAAATTTATTACAAAAATGAGGAGCTCTATAATTTGCAGCAAGTGTGGGGATAGAACCATGGCCTTATTTCCTGAAGTAAGTTGCTGTTGGTGGCTCTGGAGGTGCCTCTGTGATGCCAGGATGGCATGCATAGAATACAGGTGGAGCCTAGATAATTCTCAAGGGTCAGCTGCAGATGAGTTGCTAGGCTTCTGAAGGAAGAAAATATTTGGAGGTGAGGTGTGATGCCGCCATGACAGCATCTCTAATTAAGTACTTTGAAAGCCCCACAACTGATAAAAAAAATTCACTGATTTTTCTGCCCAGGGTGGCTTTAAACCATGATCCTCTTATCTCAAGCTCCTCAGTTGCTAGGATTACAGGCAGGAGAAACCAGCATCAGCTTTGCCTTTCCTTTTCATATTATGCTATAAAAATTTGTACCATCATTTTATTATTGTATCATTATTGAGCTATATTTTTAGTGCAATTGTTTGCATTTACCTCCTCCTCTTTACTTTTCTCTCCCCTCCTCTCATCCTTCCACTTCTCCTTCACTTGTACTTTACTTGTACCATTTTAAGCTTGAACTCATTACTGAAGCTTTATTGCTCAAGGCTAGCAATATACCACTTGAGCCACTGCTCTGCTTTTGCCGGTTAATAGACAATAACAGTTTCACAGACTTTCCTGCCAGGGCTGGCTTTGAACAACCATCCTCAGATCTCAGCTTTCTAAGCAACTATGTTTATGGCAGCATTATTTACCAGAGTCAAGATATGGAACCAACCCAGATGCTCAGTAGATGAATGGATTGGAAAAATGTGCTCTGTGTGTGTGTGTGTGTGTGTGTGTGTGTGTGTGTGTGTGTGTGTGTGTAATGGAATTCTATGCCTCCATCAGAAAGAATGGAATCTCACCACTCATTAGGAAATGGAAAGACTTGGAAAAAAATTATATTCAGTGAAGTAAGCCAGGCCCAACATAGTTCCCGTGGTTTCTGCTTCTCTTTTGCTGCTAATATGCCGGAGTTTAGGAATTGTTTGTTTCTCAGTGCTAATAAGAGAGAGGGAGCCAAGCACAGGAGGCTCATGTCTGCAATTCTAACTACTTAGGAAGCCGAGATCTGAGGATTGTGGTTCAAAGCCAGCCCAGGCAGGAAAGTCTCTAAAACTCTTTTCTTTAATTGACTAAATGAAAAGCAGAAGTGGGGTTGAGGCTTAAAGCAGCAAAGTGCTAGCCTTGAACTTAAGAGCTCAGGGATGGTGTCCAGGCCCCAAGTTCATGCCCCACGAACATCCAAAATAGAGAAAAATGAAACTGAAAGAGGAGAGAGGAGAGAGAGGGGGAGGGAGGGGTTGAGAGAGGGTTGGAGAGAGGAGGGAAAGGGAGGGAGGGAGGGAAGGAGGGATGGAGAGGTACTTGGTTTTCTGAGTCAGAGCACCATGTCCAGTTTTCTAGTGGTTTACTGGAGATAAGAGTCTCCTGGACTTTCCTGCCTAGGCTGGCTTTGAACCATGATCCTCAGATCTCAGCCTCCTGCTAGGATTACAGGCATGAGCCACTGGTGCCTGGATGCTTGTAATATATGATTTGGCCATATTGAGTCCCCAGGGTTTTCACCTTCCCTATCTTTCCCTTTGTCATCTTCATCTTCTCTTTATTTAAAAAATTTATTTCCTTTGGATTCTAGTTGGGTAACAGGCAATTATTTTCTGCATCTCATTATTTCTCTTACTATGAAAGTATGAAGATTTTTTTAAAATAGCCTTTTTAGCTGTGTTCCTGTGGCTCATACTTGTAACACTAGCTGCTCAGGAGGCTGACGTCTGAGAATCAGTTTGAATCTATCCCTGGGCAGATAAATCCAAGAACCTAATCTCCACTTAACTAGCAAAAAGATAGAGGTGAGTTGTGACTACAATGGTAGAGTGCCAGACTCGAGTTAAAAATCTAAGGGGCAGTACTCAACTCTAGTACTGTAACAAACATAAAGGCAAACAAATTCCTTTTTAATAAAGAGACATCCACAGTAAGCACAAAAACAGAACATCAGAATCTGCTGTGACAATCTCCTGTGGGAAAATGATACACAGAGAGGAAGCACCAGATGCTAACAGATGGCCATAGTTTCTCCTCTCTCTGTACCTGCAGATCCTGAAAATCAATGTGTGATCAGCATCCCCGTGGTGGCACAGAGCATCCCATGCTGGTGCTGAGTACACTTGCTGCTCTTGAGCAACCATCAGGGCGGTTAATGTCTGAGGTCACACTTGGGTCCCCTGTGTCTCATACAGTAGTATAAAGCTATGTCCTATCTTCTCAGACTGTCCATCTGCAGAAACAGTGTGCTCCTTGAATTGTCTCTGGAGATAGTGAATTGACCTTTCACAGAGTCAACATAGTTTTTGTCACTGCTATCACCACTAATGTATAAGAGCCAGTCAGACCTCTTTCCTGGACGCTGGTAGAGCCAGTTCATGTAGTAACTACTGAAGCCAAATCCAGAGGCTGCACAGGAGAGTCTCAGGGACCACTCAGGCCAAACTAAGCCTCCTCCAGATCCCACCAGCTGCACTTCACACTGTACACTTACAAACACAGAGCATCCTGGCCAGGAAATTTCACAAAGACCTACTGTCTCCTCACTCACACCCAGTTGTATATTTAGTATCTCTTAGTTTTCATAAATTACCTTGTAATGCTGCCATAAGGAAAGTCCATCTTAACACAAACCCCATAGACATTTCTCAGATTACAGTCCTGAACACTAAATGGAGTTTTTATCAGCAGAAGGAGCTGATACTTTTTTTATTGTAAAAATACTGTACAGAGGGGCTACAATTACATGGGCAAGATAATGAGTACATTTCTTATCAAGCATTGTAGCCTCCTCCTTTGTTTCCCCTTCCCATCCCTTCCCATCCTTCCCCTGCCCCACACCCAATCCTCCCTGTCCCCATCCCCCACCACCAAAGTTGTAAAGTTCGTTTTCAACATAATGACTTGTACATCTCATTGTTGCAATGGGTCCATCTGTCTCCCTATTTAAATGATTTGTTTTTCCCCTTCCCCTTCACAAAATATACCGACATCAAATACAGTGAAAGCAGGGGTTATACTGTGGGGGAGGGACATACATAGCAACAAAGAAATAATCTTATAAATGTGTTAGAAACAATCGCATGAAAGAAAAAAAAACATCTGAATACATATCTTAGGGTTCATTTCCCTAACATCACCTTATCTGACCTTTTCTGCTTGGCTCAGACATATAATAGATATTGCAAATAAGGGAAACCATGGGACCTATGTTTCTTTGGGCCTGGCTTACTTCACTTAATATAATTTTTTCCAAGTCTTTCCATTTCCTAACAAATGGGGCAATGTCATTCTTTCTGATGGAGGCATAGAATTCCATTGTGTATATATACCACATTTTCTTGATCCATTCATCTACTGAGGGGCATCTGGGTTGGTTCCATATCTTACCTATAGTAAATAATGCTGCAATAAACATAGTCGTGCTGGTAGCTTTACTGTGGTCTTGTTTGTAAACATTTGGATAAATGCCCAAAAGTGGAATTGCTGGGTCATAGACGAGCTCTATGTGGAATCTTTTTTCTTTTTTGGGTCCGGTGGTGGGTCCTGAACTCTGGGCCTGGGCGCTGTCCCTCAGCTCTTCAGCTCAAGGCTAGCACTCTACTGCTTGAGCCACAGCACCACTTTCGGCTTTTTTCTTTTTGGGTACGTGGTTCTGAGGAATCGAACCCAGGGGCTCATGCATGCAAGGCAAGCGCTATATCACGGAGCCACCTTCCCAGCCCTATGTGGAGTCTTTTGAAGAACCTCCATACGGCTTTCCAAAGTGGTTGAACAAATTTACACTTCCACCAACAATGCAGTAAGGTTCCCTTCTGTCCACATCCCCTCCAGCAGCTGTTGTTATTAGAGTTCTTGATTTTAGCCATTCTAACTGGAGTGAGGTGGTATCTCAATGTTGTTTTGATTTGCATTTCTTTTATGGCTAGGGAGGTTGAGCATTTCATCATGTGTCTATTGGCCATCCTTCTTTCCTCTTCAGAGAAGTTTCTCTTTAAGTCTTCAGCCCAATTATTTATTGGACAGTTGTTTCATTGAAGATTTGTTGTTGGGGGATTTAATTTTTTTAGTTCAAGGTATATTTTAGATATGAGACCCTTGTCCGTTGTATGGCTAGTGAAGATCTTCTCCCAATCTGTGGGCTTTCTATTGATCTTACTAGCTATGTACTTTGCCATGCAGAAGCTCCGCAATTTCATGCAATCCCATTTGTCCAACCTTTCTTTGATTTATTGTGTTTCCGGGTCTCTATTAAGAAAGTTTCAGCCTGTGCCAAGGAGACCTAGGGTTTCTCCTATCCATCCTGTAATGTTTTCAGAGTGTCTGCTTTGACTCTGAGGTCTTTGATCCATTTGGAGTTGATTCTGGTGCAGGGTGATATATAAGGATCTAGCTTTAGTTTTCTACAAGTAGTTAACCAATTTTGCCAGCACCATTTACTGAAGAGGCTGTCTTTCTACCATTCTATTTTTTTTAGAGGGAGCTGATATTTGCATGTCCTTCTGCTATAGAATAAGCTCTGTAGTGCAAGTCTCTCTGCCCTGCTCCCTGTTTTCGGGCCTCTGTGCAGGGAGGCAAGGATGGCCCACGTCCTCTCCCCACTTTGGCCTGCTGTGCTGGCAAGTGAGGGCTGCCTGTGCCCAGCTCCAAGTCCCTGTGTCAGCAGGAAAGGTGGCCTGCGCCTCTCCCTCCCTGCTCAGGGCCACTGTGCCAGAAAGTGGGGGCAGTCTTCTCCCTGCTTCAGCTCTCCGAGGCCCTGTGGTGGTAGGAGAGGGTGGCAGAGGCCTGTGAGGCCTGCAGTGCCTTATTGGACCAAGACACTATGGAGAGATAAAGCCAGCACTCCCCCACGGAGAAGGACTTGCAGTTCCGGGACCTGAGGCATCTCCAACTCTCTGTGGCGCCAGGCCTCCCCGAGAACAACCTGACCTATGGGAGACTATTCCATTCAGGTTTATCCACACAAACCCGATATCACCCCTGCATCCCAGTAGCAGCCTCTCTTAGGGGTGGGGCTTCTAAAGGACATGGGGAAAGGAGGCCAGGCGCTGGACAACGTGGGTAGGGGCTGCCAAGGTAGGTGGCCAGGGAGAACTTAGAGAGGTCTACATGAAGCAGGATAACTTATGGAAACTGAGGCCTTTTGTTGACAACTCTGAAATATGGCACCTAAAATCTTAGAAATGCTATCTTTGCTTCAAAGAGAGGCAACTGAATGCATTCTTTCCTGAGGGATGCATTTCTCACCCAAGAATTCACAACTGCCTGACAGGATGCCCCAAAATGCAGACAGCAGGGTGTCTCCTTGTTTCAAGGATAAGGATATGCTTTATGGCAGGATGCATTCTTTCCTGGAAACTCAGAGTATAACACCAGGTGTAATAAAAGCAAAGACAAAGCACCCAGCTTTGCATAACTCAAAGCCAGACCCCCTGCCTTTCCCTTATAAATACTCAACAGCTCAAGGACCTGTGTGTCTTTCTGGGTGTCTCCTTGTGTGTGTGTCTCTGTGCTTTGTATCCCTATGAGACCACCCACACTTTGCTAGAGTGTGCCCCTACCCTTCTGTTTGCTTTTTTGTCTGTCTGTTTCCTTGTTGTTTACTTAACAAAGCTCTGCCAAGTTTTTTGACTTGTCCAGAAGTTCTGTGATCAAAGTCAAGAACCCTAAGTGAAGAGTTACTATATATAAAGGGGAGCTTCACTAAACCTTACCTCTGTCTGGTGACATACACAGGAGTGAATTTCCCAGATGGCATCCTGTGCTGACAGAAAATTACAGGGGTTCAGGTGTGGACATGCATGAAAAGAAATGGAAGCAGAGTGTGCGAGAACCTGTGTAGGAGGGGAGAGAGAGAAACTGAGGAGACTCTCCCACCGATGTAAGGAAATTTGTCAGAGTTGGTGAGATGTTAGTTTTGTGCCTCTGGAATGAGGGGTACCTGTGGCTAGGACTCAGTCTTCTCAGGCATACCGAATCCAGTTGTTTGTAGAGACTAGAGAGTCACCTGCCTCTTGTGCTAGGACCCCTAAGTGCTTGTCCCTAGGAACTGGTGAGGAAGCGGAAGAAGTTTGGATAGTTGGGAAGGCCTAGGGATGAAGCTCATAGAAGCATGGCTTTCAATGCCTTAAGAGGACATGTAAGGGCTATAATCTTCTGAAGAGGTTCCTAAAGATCCCCTCATGAAACTGTTTTGCTAGGATTGAGTAATTAGCAACCCAAATTATCAAATACCCGGTCATGGCCAAGAATAAGAGAAGATGCTTCTTAATGTAAACAAAAGGAAGGCCTTATATAGCATACTTTAAATTGGCAGGAACTTTGCAGGAAGAGTGAGAGAGAAGTAAACCAAGGTAGGTGACTGAAGGAGATATTTGTTCCATCTATGACTATGGCATCTATGACTGTGAAACTAGTCCTGAAGCCATGCATGTGCATCTTCAACCCAACAGATTTGGGACTTGGAAGGCACGTGTGTGTGTGTGTGTGTGTGTGTGTGTGTGTGTGTGTGTGTGTGTGTGTGTAGTGTAGTGTTTTTGCAAGGAAGGGAATCATAATAACCAGGCTGAGATGAGCATCTAACACAGGAGCCTGACACATTAGGTACCCCTAGAAGTGCTCATAAGGAGGGAAAGCTGTGTGCAACAAAGCTATTTTCATTTCAGGATAAGCTGAGAAAAGGTAGCTCATTGTTCTGAAGGTGGCTAATAGTGGGCTTTATCTTTCTCCTCTGGGAGGCACCTGCAACAATTTCTTTATAGAGTTCTTCATCTTCCAGGGACAGGAAGGATACTGGTTTGGACAGAGCATCCCAGAGTCCTGAATCTTGACTGGCCCAAGAAGAGACCACAAGACCTAGACAGGTTGGGTTGGGGCTTGTGGCTCCATCAGCGCCCATCCCCCCTTCCATGGACTGGAGAGAAAGCAGAAGACATTAGACACTGAACATGCAGGGCACTGCAACAATGCTGCCTGCACACCTGGATACAGCTGAGCCTGAAGCTGCACCTCAGCTTCTCCTTCTCAGGTAGAAGTACATTACCTTTTCTTTGCTCAGTTTTGTGTTTTCTGTCATTTACAGTTGATATTGTTCTAATCAACACAAAGTGATTACTAATTCTCTGGGTTAGGGAGTCTGAGATTTTAATTTGATGACCTAAACCACACAGTGAAGAACAAGAATTACAGTTGATGGTTTGGTAGTAGCCTGGGAAACACAGGGATTCCTCTGCTGGTCCTGCAGCTTTAGGTTTGGCTCTGACAGTCATTGCAGCAGTAAATCAACATCTTACCTGGCAGTTCTGCAATTCCCAGGCCTTCCCAGCAGTGCCATCTTGTACTTGTAGGTGGTACCCTTGGTATCCAGGCTGCCCATGAAGACAAATGTGTCTGGAGGGTAGTAACGGATTGTTCTGGCAGGTGATATCCCCATAGGGTACTCTGTACTCAGGCAGGTGATGCCCCTCTAGGATGCTCTGTGTTCAGGCAGGTGATACCCCAATATGGTACTCCCTGCCCTTGGAGGGATCCCAGAGGAAAGAATATCTGGGGGTGATTTCTAAGGTGTAAAGATGAATGTGCATAGTAGCAAAATTTCATAAATTCAGCAAACATTCTCTGACACGTACCCAGTGTTAGGAAAAAGAGTCCACCTTGGTCTTCTAGACATACCCAGTGTAGAGACACAGCCAGAGGCAGACAATCTCTGGCCCCATGCTTGTCATTCCTGAGGAGCAGAGAAGCTTCTCAGAGGAGGGACCTTTTGAATTGGGCATTTGATGTCAGAGTAGAAGCTGGTCTCATTTCCTTTTTCTCAGAAAAACTGAGGCTCAAGGGATGTAGGTGTCCAGCTTGATACACACAGCTAATTCAGGGCTGGGCTAAGAAGGGGTTGCAGAGCCTGGGAATATGAGGAGAGATTTTTGTCTTTGGAAGAGGTCATAGCAAGGATGAAAGCAGAAGAGCTTCAAAACAAGTTACTTCTAAATTATTCCTCTAAATTATTAATTGCACATATCAAGCATATAGGTCTTATACACATATATGCATTTCATTAGTCCTACTAAGTGATTTCATTTTGTTTTTAGTACATACAACCCTGTGCAGAGTCTGGCCCTCCCTGGAATCTAAACCTCCTTAGAGTCCTAGTCCAGGCCTTTTGTAGTCTGAGCCTGCTCTGAAATCTGCACCAGTTCTGGTTACAGGCATATTTCTAGACTGGGCCTCCTTTAAGTCTGGAGCATAGAGTCCAAGTCAAAGTCCGTTTCTTGTGCCTACTGAGTCCAGGTGTCCTTTGAGTCTGAGTCCACGCCTGTTCCTAGTCTAGGCCCCTCAGACTCTGAGCCCACTCTGAGTCTATGCTGGTTCCAATTCCAGACCTGTTCCTGGGCCTCCTTGTAGCCCATATCTTTTCTTTTTTTTTCTTTTTTTTGGGGGGGGGGTCCAGTCGTGGGGCCTGAACTCTTGGCCTAGGCCCTGTCCCTCAGCTCTTCAGCTCAAGGCTAGCACTCTACTACTTGAGCCACAGCACAACTTCCCACTTTTTTCTTTTTGCTTATTTGGTGCTGAGGAATTGAACCCAGGGCTTCATGCATGCAAGGCAAGCACTCTACCACTGAGCCACCTTCCCAGCCAGTATGTTCACATCTTTTCTATGCCTGCTCTGAGTCTGAGCTGCTCTGAGTCCTGGCTGCTTGGAGTCCTGGTTCTTTGAGTCTGGGTCTGCACCTGGCCTGCTTCAACTCTGGACCTGCTCAGGTCTGGGCCATGTTCATTGTCCGTGCCTGCTTCATGTTCTGGCCAATTCCTAGTCTGATTAACTCAGAATCTGCATCTATTATCATCCTGTTCAGAGTGTTCATGTCCTTAGCAAAGCCTAGGGGTTGGGGAAATTCTATAAGACATTCATTTTCCATTGTCTAGGTTTTATTCCCATTGTACTAGGCATATGAAAGTATTTTGTCTAGAATTAAGACCATGAAAATGATACTGTGTTCCATGGCCTCCTTCAAGCTAGGTAGGCACCTTTACACTGAGTCATGTCCCTTACCATCACTGTGTCAGGCCTGACCTGAGATCTGTCTCATTAGAAACTGGGAGGTGGTATCAGAAGGTGAGAGCAGAAAGTGTGCTCTAGATGGCTTTTTCTTTTTGTTCTCAGCCATACTCCTGATCACTCTCAGCATAAAAGAGGCTCCAGGATGGTGAAGCCTTGTTCTACAGAGACTTCCTTTAACTTCAGGTGCTGGGTGATGAGAAAATGCAAAAGGTTCAGAAGCCTGGAATTATGAGTGTAGGATCTGGGTATAAGGCCTAATGTAGTATGGTTTGGCTGGACCTCAACAAATCTTGCTTTGGAGAAGATAGTGAGTTAGGGCATAAGGGGATCTGTGGAAAACATTTCTGCCAGGTGCTAGTGGTTCATATCTGCTTTCCTAGCTACTCAAGAGGCTGCTTTCCTAGCTACTCAAGAGGCAAAGCTCTGAAGATTGCAGTTTGAACCCAGTCCAGGTAGAAAATTCCTTTTTCTTCAATAATCACCAACCGACCCCTTCCTTTCCCCCCCAAAAAAGGGAAACAAAACCTCAAGAAAAGCACCTAGGCTGAGTTCAAGTCCCAGAACCAACACAAAAAGATTTTTGTTTTCATCATATAGGTTTGATACACATTTTATTAGTCATTCAAATTTATTTCTATTTCTTTTTGGTAAATTCCAGTGGTATTGTGTCCCATGACCTCTCATAAGCTAGGCAAGCACCTCAGCTCTTAGCCTGGCCATCAAGATTTTGATGCATGTTGTCTTCTTCTGACTGTAGGATAAATTGTGGAGAGTATGGAAGCTTGGTATCTTTATTTATTTATTTTTTTAAATTTTATTTTATTTTATTTGAGAACATACTGTACAGAGGGGTTACAATTACATGGGCAGGAAAATGCATACATTTCTTACCAAGCATTGCAGCCTCCTCCTTTGTTTACCCTTCACCTCCCTTCCCAGCCTCCCCCCTCTCCCCCACCCAATTATACCCCCCTCCCCCCCCCCCCGACATTGTAAAGCTGGTTTTGACATGACATTTTGTACTAAGCTTGGTATCTTTAATAGAGGTTCATGGTATATGGCCCAATGTGAGATGGTCTAGAAAGACCCCATCAGAACTTGCTCTCGCAAACTCATATCTTGCCCAGGTCACTCGCCTTTCTCCAAGTCTGCATCAAATTTTCATCTATACTTTCATGTTCATTCTGCGGCCTGGAGAAGGAGGTGAAGGTGTATGTGAGAAAGGACCTCCAGTCCCTTCCTGCTTGGTACGTTGGTGCCAACCAGAACAACTTTGGTGACTCTAGGTTCCTACCCAGGCCTCTGAGTCTTCACTGCACTTCAAGCTTGCATTTTGGTCATATTATGTTCAGTACCTGTGGGGTTGGGAGCTCAGGATATGTGTGGAAAAAAATGTTAATTAATTTGTCAGTTCTGGGGCTGGAATTCAGGGCCTGGGTGCTGTTCCTGAGCTCTTCAGCTCAAGGCACACACTCTACCATCTGAGCCACAGTGCCACATCCAGTTTTCTGGTGGCTAATTGGAGATAAGTGTCCCCTAGACTTTCCTTCCCAGGCTGGCTTTGAACCACAATCCTCAGATTTCAGCATCCTGAGTAGCTAGGATTATAGGCGTGAGGCACTGACACACGGCAGTACCAAGTTTTTTTTTTATTATTGTTTTTTGTTTTGCCAACCCTGGGGCTTGAATTCAGGGCCTGGGCACTGTTCCTGAGTCTATTTTTGCTCAAGGCTAGCATTCTACTACTTGATTGAGAGTGCAATTTCTAGCTTTCTTTTGTTTGTTTTGTTTATATGGTACTGGGGAATCGAACCAAGACTTTCATGCATGCTAGGCAAGCATTCTATCACTAAGCCATAGCTGCATAGCATGTTTTTAAGTGTGCTTTCAGACATGTTCATCCCATAGTCTGGAGAAGGCAATGAACACATGTGTGAGGAAGGACAACCTATGCATTCTTGCTTGGTAACTTGTACCTGTCAGAGCAACTCTGGCCACACTAGGCCCATCCCTGGCCTGTATCCTTAGCACCAAGTCTTTACTGAGCTTTCAGCTCTGTCCTGCATAGGATATGGGGACTAGGGGGTGAGGGGATGTGTGACACATGTTTATATTTTCATTATTTCTTACAGACATTTTATCAGGCATTCCAAGGTATTTCAATTTGCTTTGGTGAATTCCAGTGGTATTATGTTCAGGGCTCTCCACAAGTTAGGGCAGCACCTCCACATTACCACTGTAGCCATGCTTCAAGTCCTTTTGCTTTTTCCCATTTTCTTTCACATTGGTTTGGCTGTGGACTGCTATTCTCCTTCTGTCCATAAATAGGTAAACAGGCATGTGCCCCTATACTAATCCCTATTCCCATTTGCAGATTAAAATAAACATGAGGATTGAAGTTATGCAACTTGTCCACCATTACATAGCTAGGTCTCCATGCAAACATCATTTCAACTTAGGCAGTTATGTGGTCACCTTAGAGCTTTCTAGTTTGAAACACGAAACACTGGAAGGTGTAGAAAGAACAGTGGCAACTCAATCCTTTCAACACTGATGAGTTTGTCTTGGAATAACTTGTATAATAGCATAAGTTTTGGGGAGAGGCAGATGGCCAGAATGCTAAAGACTCTTTCGTGTGGTGGTGGTAGTGGTAATGGTGGTAAGGGTAGTGGTGGTGTGTGTATTGAGAAGCAAGCTTGACCCTGCTGAATTTCATCCTCACATAGAATCAGCTCTTCCTCTAGTGTCTGGAACTGCCTTCACCCTAGTATTGCACAGAGACATTGCTGTCCAGGGGCCTGGAGTTAGGAGCCCATCTGCTGTGTTTACATTGGAACAGACCAATAAGAACATCCCTGCATTTTGTGCTAAGGACTTTGTTTCCACCAAAGGACTCTGAACACCATTTACCCTTTTCTGACCCTTTGCATCAGGGAAAACCATCTGTCTCTTTCTTTCTTTCTTTTTTTTTTGTCGGTCATGGGGCTTGACCTCTGGGCCTGGGCGCTGTCCCTCAGCTCTTCAGCTCAAGGCGAGCGCTCTACCACTTGAGCTACAGCTCCACTTCCGGTTTTCTGGTGGTTTTTCTTGGAGATAGGAGTCTCACGGTCTCTCCTGCCCGGGCTGGCTTTGAAACGCGATTCTCAGATCTCAGCCTCCTGAGTAGCTAGGATTACAGGCGTGAGCCACCAGCACCCAGCATCCATCTGTTTCTTAAAATAACTAAACAGGTTGTGATGTAGTGAACACCATAATCCTGAACCTAGGGAGTAAAGAAGATAAGGCAGGGGTTCAAGGGACTGATACTTTATTTATTCATGTGTTCATTTTTGATGTGTTTTACTTTAGGTCTTGGTGTGTCAACCACATTTGAGTCATACTCCAATCCTCCTGCTAAAACTTTCTGAGTGAAGGGATTACAGTTGTGTGTCCATCTGTTTATCTCAATGAGATCTTTTATGTTGTGGGTTTTAGAACCTTGAATTGGTTATTTGAAGAAATCACCACGAATGCAGAATAGATAAAAATCAAGTTTTCTTTGGATGCCTGTGTATTTGAGCCAAAGTTGGCAACTATGTAAAAAAAGCCTTGTGTCCTGAGAAAGTTGGCATAGTTTTTATACCTTTTAGGCTATGTGTGTGTGTGTGTGTGTGTGTGTGTGTGTGTGTGTGTGTGTGTGTGTGTGTGTCCTGAGGCTTGAACCAAGGGCCAAGGTCTTTCCCTGAACTTTCTGCTCAAGACTAGTGCTCCACCACTATGATATTGCATTAGGAAATTATTTTTTTCAAAAAACATACCAACAATATTATTGACAAATATAATAAACAAACTAGACCTCATTGAAAGAAAGCCTTTTGCCTTCCACCATTCACCCATGCCTATAAGCCTAGCTGGTTTTCTCCTGAGAACTGGAGAATAATTGTTTGAAGCCACTCTTACCCTAAAAACAAGTCCACAGACTCCATCTGTAATAAACTAACCAAAAGACAGAATGGAGGCCTGGCTCAGTTGTTTTCCAGCCATGAGCAATCAAGCTAATCCTAAGGAATGTGAGTTCATGCCCTGAATTCAAGAACTGGCAAAATAGAAGACACTCAGGCAGTCATATAGATAGAAGATAGATAGACAAATAGATACATAGATAGATAAATATATATAGAGAGAGATACATACATACATACATCACATTTTTGTTTTGTAAGTGGTATCTACAATATAAAATAAAGCTCATAATACTGGATAAAAAATTTAAATTATGAATTTGATGTGAACTTATATCCACTGAATACAGACAATTCTTATGACTAATAAAATACCTCTTTTCCCCTTCAAGTACTGGTTTTTGACATCAGAGCCTTGCTCTTTCTTACCTTGCTTTCTCAGCTGACCCAGCTATGATAGAAACACATATGCAAGCTAGATTTTGCCTATTATTTTAAAGACTGTGTTTCCAATAACATTTTCTGTCTGGATTTGAAACTTGTTTCTGCAGAACTTCAGCCTCCTAAGTAGCTAGAATTGAGCTATTGCTGCTAGATTAAATAATTCAATTTTTATTACCAAACATTAGCCACAAAAGGATTTCACTGTCAAATTTCCACACATATATAAAATATATCCCAATCAACATCAGCCCCTCTATAATTCTTCTCCTATAAGATTCAATTCCCTACCTTTCCCACTTGTGCCCACCTTCATATCTGAGCCTGTTTTTCTTTCCTGGCATTTCTGTGTATGTATGAACTGTACCAAGGAGTTTCACTACATCTTTTTTTTGTTGTTGTTGTTTGTTTGTTTTTGTTTTTGGTTTGTTGTGGGGCTTGAACTCTGGGCCTGGGCACTGTCTGTCCCTACGCTCTTCAGCTCATGGCAAGTGCTCTACTGCTTAAGCCACAGCGCCACTTCCAGTTTTCTAGTCTTTTTATTGGAGATAAGAGTCTGACGGATGTTCCTGCTTGGAACAAACTATTTGAAGAAGTATTTGGGCTGGCTTTGAACCGTGATCCTCAGATCTGAACCTCCTGAGTAGCTAGGATTACAGGCGTGAGCCACCTCCACCCAGCAAGGAGTTTCACTATAGTGATTCAGAAATACATATATTTTGGTAGAAAAATCCTCTCTTCTGTTTTCTTTTCCTCTAAAGAGCCACAATCTACTATTGGTCAACTGCTGTCATTGAGGTTCTTTATGTCCTGCTTATACATAGTTGTCCTGTACTTTGAAATTATTTGCCTTTGATTTTTCTGCCTACCATTCTGTCTACCATTATCTGAGCCTCCTCTACAGTCCCACCTTTTTAATATATATACACATTTATGAGAATTTTTTGTGGAAATATCACTTAAGCCACAGCACCACTTCTTTCTTTGTCTGAGTAGTTTGTTGGAGTCACAAGGAACTTTTTCCTGGGCTGGCCAGGGATTAAAATCCTCCTACTCTCAGCCTCCCATGTACCTGAGATGACAGATGTGTGCCACCACACAGCAGGTGAATGAGAAGGAGCTTTGTGTAGATATAACTAGACTGGTCTTGAACTAATGTCAACTTGCCAAGTAGATAGCTTTACAGGCATATGTCTTCAAAACCTTGATGTGTTCTGCTTAAATTTGAAGTAGTGATTGTACATACTTAGGGTGTATAGTGATAATACAGTCCTTGTTGAGTATATAATAATCAGTTCGATATAATTAGCACCTTCAGGGCCTGGGAAGGTGGCTCAGTGCTAGAGTGCTTGCCTTGCATGCATGAGTCCTCGGGTTCAATTCCTCAGCACCACATAAGCAGAAAAAAAGTTGGAAGTGGAGCCATGGCTCAAGTGGTAGAGTGCTAGCCTTGAACTGAAGAACTGAGGGACAGGCCCAGGTCAAGAGTTCAGGCTCCGTGACCACCACAACCACCAACAAAAAATAGTACTGCAGAGATAGCACTTTCATCTCTTAAAACTTTGATTACCAATGTAATTTGGTAACATCATGACTCTACTTGTTATTTTGGAATATACCATAAACATCCATAAATTGATAATGTTCACTAAAGGATTGGAAGTGGATAGGGATAGAGACATGTTAGATTACAAGTAGTAGATATATCTTTATTTATTGCTGCTTTGTAAAGCATTAACATATATCCACCATGACAATACCAGAGAATAATTTTCATGCAGTATACAATTTTCCTTTCCTTATTCTGCCATCCACTACCCCCTATAAATAAGAATGTTTTCCTTTTTAATTATTTTCACAATTAAATTATTATAAGATGGATTTTTTTTTGAAATTGCCTCATTTTGCTTGGTTTTGTGATGGTAGATATTGAGACCAGGGTATCATGTAAGTTATGCTAGTATACTATACCCCTAATTTATCCTCATTCCATCATATTCCATCATGTAGGGATTTACAGTTGCTGGATATAGTGTTTTGTGAAGCTGGACTGAAACTTGCAACCTTCGTGATCTCTCAGCAGATTCTGGTGGCTCTTACCTATAATCCCAGCTACACAGGACATTGAAAACTGAAGATTCAGTTCCAATCCAGACTTGGCAAGAAACTCTGTGAGTCTCTCATCTCCAATTAATTACAATAAGCTGGAAGTGGAGTTGTGGCTCAGGTAGTAGAGCACTAGTTTTGAGCAGAAGATACTCAAGGTAACCATGAGCACAAGCCTAAAATATTCATGTGAGTGTGTGAGCATGCACTCTCTCTCTCTCTCTCTCTCTCTCTCTCTCTCTCTCTCTAAAGCAACATTGTATCTTACATTCACATCCAGAGATTGGACAACAGCTCGGCAATTTGTGAAATTAATTTTTGTATTTCTTGAAGGAGAAGGATAGATCATGGCACACAGAAGCCAAGACTTCAGAGGCAAGTACTGTATAAACAAATAGCTTGTAAAAAAAAACCAAATAGCAGTTTTCTATCTAGCTTTATATATAACATTCCTTAAATGCTGTAGTATTCTTAAAATAATAGTCATCATAACAAATGCAGCACCTTTTCCCTTCTCCCCTTCCCTACTTCATAAAATATTTGACAACAGAATAAAAAAAGTCTTTTTTCTTACAAGAATGGACACCTGTAAAAATATCTATGTGTGTAATGTTTGTTTACCAATCCTTCTTTGATCTTCCCACCTCTAGGTACTTGCATATTTTGCTGATGACTGCCCTTAAGGGCAAACAGAAGATTAGGATACAGAAACAAAATAAGGTCCTAAGATATAGATGTAAAAAAACATGTGCAGGAAGCACAGAGCAGGCTGAGAGTGCCCTGAGAAGTAAAATGATTTGTGCCGGGTGATAGGAATAATGACTAGTAAGGCATGGATCTGACCTAGGAATGGCTCCTTGAAGCTGAGACCATGCCAATACCTAGGGGATTTGACAAACAAGGTATGCTGTTTACTATGTCCATATGTGTACATTGTGATGTGGAAGTGGTGATTTCAGACTCGTTTGTTTTGGGGAAGGTCTTACATGAGCAAGCAGCTTAGATTATTGGAACCTGAGAGGTGACCTTGACTCCCTCACAGTGGATTAGAACATGGAACTGTGATAGCAAACTGTGAAAGTTTGTTCAAGTCAGCTCACTTGGCCTGTGGCTCTGGAACAAGAAAGATGTTCTTATTCTGTGTTCAAAAGTCAGGAGACTTGGGGCTGGGAAGGTGGCTCAGTGGTAGGGTGCTTGCCTTGCCTGCGTGAGGCCCTGGATTCAATTCTTCAGCACCACATAAGCAAAAGAAAAAAGCTGGAAGTGGTGCTGTGGCTCAAATGGTAGAGCACTAGCCTTGAGCTGAAAAGCTGAGGGACTGTTCCCAGGCCCAGAGTTCAGGCCCCACGACAGCCCACCCCCCCCCCCCCCCCAAAAGTCAGGAGACTCGGGTCTCAGGCAAGAGAGGTGTGAGTGCGTCACTCAACACTGCAGACATGGGATCAGTACCAAGAACCAAATCTAGTTTCTCAGGACTTTGTCCAAGTAGAAACCAAGAGAAATACAGAGCAACTCAGGCGAGGTGTAATCATGATAGAAAACCTATTTGATCTCATCCTACTCAGACTAGAACCATCTTCTTGTGTGCTTTTAAGTGTCTATATTGAAATAATTCTTTCTATGTAGTTTTCAATCCACTCTATTACAGTTACTCAATTTGAAGTGTGCTCCCAATTCCATGTTTGAAAGATCCATTCTTTTTACCACCTTAGTGTGAAAAGGAGTTGGCTCCAACCTGGGATATACCCTGTAAAGTATGGAGCGTGGAGGCAAGCCTGGAGATGCTTGTGATGAACCTAGTCCTTGCCCACCAGAAAGGAGATCTCTTCTTTATTCAAAACTTCCTATACAACTATAGACTGTGGGAAAATGGAGCAAGTGCTGGCTATTATGTTTAAAAAGTGAGTGCTCCTCTTTCAATCCAGGGCTGCTCAGCCAGCCCTCATGGATGAGTCTTGTGAGTACTGGCTCCAATCTGAGACTGTTTGTTTCACTGGGGTCTTCTCACAAGAGCTTGGCATAAGACAAAGAAGACCACACCATGGCTAATTTCTTAGGACTGGCCAGCCAGGACATTTCATTTCCCTCAGAAGCTACTGGAGCTTTAGAAATCTGTTTACTGACAAATCAGGATTATAGGCATGAGCCAGTAACTCTCACCTAGCTGAGGCTCCTGGAAATCACTTTTACCATTTGTAAATAAGTTTTCAGTAGTAATCCTGGAGGCCTGTGAAATAATGTAATCAGAGAAAGGGCTAGGGTGTCAAAGGTGGCTAAATGACTTCTGAGCCAGCGGGGATGCCTTCCATTTGTAAGCCCTGAACCATTTACTTTTGGGGGGGGGGGTCTGGTTGTTGGCCTAAACTCTGGGCTTGGATGCTGTCCCTCAGCTCTTCAGCTCAAGGCTAGTGCTCTACCACTTGAGCCACAGTGCCACTTCCCGCTTTTTTTTCTGCTTATGTGGTGCTGAGGAATTGAACCCAGGGCCTCATGCATGCAAGGCAAGTGCTCTACCACTGAGCCACCTTCCCAGCCCCTGAACCATTTACTTTTTATGTCTTGCTACTTGAACTCAGGGTCTAAGTACCAATCCTTTGGTGCTCACAGCTGGCACTCTACCATTTGAGTCACAGGGTCATTTCTGCCTTTTTGCTGGTCAATTGAAGATAAATGTCTTCAAATTTTTCTGCCAGACTTGCTTCAAATGGTGATTCTCAGATCTCTGCCTCCTGATTAGCTAAGATTGGAGGTGAACCATTGGCACATTTACTTTGAACAGACTTCTCTAAGCCTCTTAGCAGAATTTTCACAGGACTGAATAGACATACTTCACTGTTGTTGTCTCTCAGTTTCACATTCCCATCTGGGACTTAGCCAGATCCTTAGGTTTCCTGTTAGTTCTGAAAAGAGGAGCCATTAAAGTGACGTTCTCCTGTCCTCCCATAGGTACAGATCCCTCTGCCCTAACTGTGAGGAAGATGAACAAGTAAAGAAGTAAGTGAACTCTGGCACAAAGAGAAGGCCTCTCCTAGCAAACTGGGTATCTTTGAGGCTTCTGATTCAAAGTACACATTTCTCCTTTGCACACTATTTATGACTTCCACCAGGGAGTTAAGGCTTGGGACTTTAGTAGTTGGCAGATGGCACAGGTGTGGGTGTGGTTGTGGTCTCTTATCGATGACAGGGAATATTGTGTGCAGAGAATCATATCCTGGGGGAAACAACCCACAGTGAGAAATTTGGAGAATTGTCTTGCAGCAGCTTCTAGAACTGGGTTGTGAGAAGCATCCTAATCCCAGGAATCTCCTCCCACTTCCTAATAAATGCACCTCTGCATAGAGGATGGACAGCCTCTGCATGGGGTTTGTAAGAAAGGGGCTATGTGAGGCAGAGAAGGGGGAGGGCAGGTTCTCACCTTGCCACCAATCTGCTCCCAGAACCCTTTATTCCATCTTCACTTTGCGGATAGACTTTTCCCCTGATGACTTCTATGAGCCCAGGAACCATGACACCCTGAATAAACTCATATACTATGTCATATTCAACTTGCACTCTTGGACTTGCTCTTCCTCTTACACATCCTTCTTGACCAGCTGGAGTGACACGTGACTTATCAGAGCAAGAAAAAGGAGGAGTCCTTGCATAGGTGCCAAGACTTTGTGAGTAGTGATCGAAACTAGGCCCCTAAGGATGGGCTTCTCAGGATGGTGATTGGCCAGGAGCCCTTAGTACAACCCAGCTAGACAAAATGTCCTTTTATGGATATTGTCTGCCAGGTAATGCCTGTTCTTTTTTGAAAATATTCAGGCATCGGTGCCGATTAGAAACACCCTACCTTCTCACCACTGTTCAGTCCAAACTCAAGTTAAATAGCTTTCTTCATTAAAACCTCATGGCAGTTTAATTACACATGAACTTATAGACTCCACTCTAAGAATCCTTTACCTATTTCCATTCTCAGGTTTCGATCACCATAGAACAGCTTTCCCTGAATTCGAAATAAAGAACCCTCAGTGATGTCACCAATGGTGATGATGGAGATCTGGAGTCATCACTGGACTCCAGAAAGAATGTGAATGTAGAGCAGATAAGGCCATTTGCAGAAAAGACCAAGCAGATTTCGAGTCCTGTGGATGTCCCACTTGTTCTGAACCCTACACATGATGCAGATGAACCTGCAGGTACTACAGTGGAAGAAGATCCAGAATTTATTCACTTGACTTTCACAGTCTGCCTAGATCAGCTCCAGGTGAGTCAAATCAGGACATGTCTTGGCATACAGGATAAACCAGCACTTATGGGGTTTGAGGAAAATTTCCCCAGTCTGTGTTCAGAAGCACCAATAAGTGATGTCTGAAAGCTTGATTCAGTTGAGGAAAGGGAGTCTGTCCTCACAGAATATCTGCTGCAGGAAAACCAATCTCCAATGGAAAAATTAGAATATGTCCCTCCCTTAACTCAGGAAGAAAAGCCTTCCTGTAATGAGGTGGTAGATCCCTTTGACTACCCTGACCTAGCATTTCTGCTTATAGGCAACTTATAGGATGATCTAGTGTTATAGGTTCCTTCTCCCCTCCCTGGGAAAATATCTATTTTACTTTTTGTCATGATTGATGTAAAATGTTTATTTTATTTACTCTTCTAACTCTATTAAAACATCAATATTTATGTTGTACAATTCTTGAATCCTATATACTGTGGATTTTTTCTTCCTATAATCTGATGACCCAGGCACATGGGTCCTGAGTGGGTTGAAAAACACCTGTAGCTGTACAAGAGAATCTACTGAATATAGAGGCAACTATTAAATGCATAGGCAGTGGCAAAAGTCCAGGCCATGCCTCTATATGGTGATAGGGTCCCTACACTAGCTCTAGGACATAGCAGACCAGACATCCTAGAAAGGTGTTCCTCCTTGATCCTCAAGCTCATAATCTGTCAATTGGGACAAATGCCAGAGTAAATGTAGTGGTACATGGGACTCTTTTCCAACAGTGAATTCAAGTATCATTACACATCCATTGTGCTTCATGCAAACATATAAGAAAATTTCACCCTAAATAACACCAAAAACCTAGTTTGGGGAGAAAATATTTAACAAGATACATAGGATCCCACAATTCAATGAAAATGAATACACATCAAGAAACCTGTGGGACACAGCAAAAGCATTCCTGAGGGGGCAAATTTATTGCCCTCAGTGTCCACATCAAGAAAATAGAGATGGACTAAGTAAATAATCCCATGTTGTAAACTACTAGAAAAACATGAAAAAAGTGGAACCTAAAGTTACTAGACAGAACCAGATTACCAAATTAAGAGCTGAAATTAACGAGATAGAGATTAAGAAAATTATAAATAAAATTAATAAAACAAAAAGCTGTTTTTTAAAAAAATACATAAAATTGATGGACCTTTGGCAAGATTAATTAAGAGAGGAAACCCAAATTAACAAGATCAGGGATGCCACGGGAAAAATCACAACAAATACCCAAGACATCCAAGCAGTTCTAAAGAACTATATCCAGAATCCATACTCTCTAAAGAAAGAAAACCTATCAGAAATGGATGCATTTTTAGAGAAATACAAGTTACCCAAACTGAACAAAGAACCAATCAATTAAAAAAGCCAATATCTTACAATGAGATAAAGGAAGCAATCAGAAGTTTTCCAACAAGGAAAAGCCCAGGACAAGATGCATTCACTACGGAATTCTGTAAGATTTTTAAAAAGGAACTAACACCCATACTCCTCAGCCTCTTCCATGAACTAGAAAAAGAGGGAGCTATCCAAAACTCATTCTACGATGTCAATATCACACTCATCCCCAACCCAAGCAAAGACCCAACAACAACAGCAACAACAAAAAACTACAGACCAATCTTCTTGATTAACACAGACACAAAGATCATTAACAAAATTCTATCCAACAGAATCCAGAAACATATAAAAAAAAACATACATCATGACCAAGTAGGCTTCATCTCAGAGATGCATGGATGGTTTAACCTACATAATTTAATAAATGTAATCCATCATATCAACAGACCCAAGGTCAAGAGCCACATGATTATCTCCATTGATGCAGAAAAAAAGCTTTTGATAAGAGACAATATTCATGTTAAAAGCTCTGGGAAAAATAGGAATAGAAGGAACATTCCTTAAAACAATAAAAGCCATATACCACAGACCAACAGCCAATATTATACTTAATGGGAAAAACAACCAATTCTCCTAAAATCAGGCAAGGATTCCCACTTTCTCCACTCTTCTTCAATATACTTCTGGAAACCTTAGCCAGAGCAAAAAGGCAAGAAAAAGACATTAAAGGGATCCACAAAGGGAAGGAAGAAGTTAAATTATCTCTTTGGGCAGATGACAGGATACTATACCTCCATGATCCCAAAAACTTCGTCCTCAAGCTCTTAGAACTTATAAACTAATTCAGCAAAGTAGCAGGATACAAAATCAACCCACAAAAATCAGTTGCCTTCCTGTACACAAACAATGTACAAGCAGGAAGGGAAATCAAGGAAACGGCCTCATTCACAATACCCTCCCCCCAAATAAAATATTTAGGAATTAGCCTAACCAAAGATGCAAAAGAACTATTTAATGAAAACTATAAAAACTTAAAGAAAGAAATTATAGAGAAAGTGGAAAGACCTTCCATGTTCTTGGATAGGCAGACTTAATGTAGTGAAAAAGCCAAAATTAATATACAAATTTAATGCAATTCCTATTAAAATCCCAATGACATACATTGCTGAAATACAGAAAACAGTCCAAAAATTCATATGGAACATAAAAAGAACTAGAATAGCCAAAATAATTCTAGGCAAAAAAGAAAACAAGGGAGGGATCTCGATGCCAGACTTCAAACTCTACTATAGAGCCATAATGACAAAGACAGCATGGTACTGGCACAAAAACAGACCCCTGAGGGGCTGGGAAGGGCTCAGTGGTAGAGCACTTGCCTTGCATGCCTGAGGCCCTGGGTTTGATTCCTCAGCACCACATAAGCAAAAAGAAAAAAGCCGGAAGTGGCGCTATGGCTCAAGTGGTAGAGCGCTAGCCTTGAGTTGAAGAGCTGAGGGATAGCACCCAGGCCCAGAGTTCAGGCTCCACGACCGCACCCACCCCCCAACAAAAAGAAACAGACCCCCGAAGACCAAGGGAATAGAATAGAAGATCCAGAAATAAAACTACATGCCTATATTCAGCTGATAATTGACAAAGGAGCCAAAGACATACAGTGGAAGAAGCACAGCCTCTTCAACTACTGGTGCTGGGAAAACTGGGTGGCCACATGCAGAAAACTAAAAGTGGACTCCAGCCTGTCACCATGCACTAACCACTCCTAGGCATCTATCCTGAACAACAGGAACCAGGATACAAGGACACATGCACCTCTATGTTTATTGCAGCACTGTTCACAATAGCCAGGATATGGAAACAACCCAGATGCTCTCACTACAGATGAATGGATCAAAAAATTGTATTTATATCCAATGGAATATTATGCTGCCATTAGAAAGAACAAAATAATGGCATTCACAGAGAAATGTATGGAACTTAAAGAAATCATGTTGAGTGAGGTAAGCCAAGAGGAAAGAGACAAATGACACATGGTCTCCCTGATAAGTGGATGTTAAATCCAGAACATAAGGTAATACAACAAAGTAAACAAGACTCGAGAAACAAAAGACCCCCACTCATCTAGTCCAATCATTACTAACTGACCCCATGCCACTGACCACATATGGTATATATGTGCACATCGGAGGGAAACTAGGAGGAGGGCACAGAACTAGAGGGAAACGGGAAAACATACAACAGTGGGACCCATCGGCTGCACCGGACATTGATAAAAACAAACCAAACAACTTAAAGGCAACCATGGGAGGGAGGAAATGAGTGGGAAAGAGAGAACAGCTGACACTATGCAATATCACTCAATATGGAAGAAATAACTGTATAGTCAAAGCCCATAGAACTCATAAACTTTATGGACCATGATAGACAATTTGTCCCATGAGTGTTAGAATGTGTTTGTGACTTTAACTAAGCATCACTATCCCAAAATACTTTGAAATTTGTGAAATCATAATTTTATATGATTACATATAATCAATCACAATAAAAAATTTGGAAAAAAGATACATAAGAAATATGAACACTGACATAAAATACATCATAAATAGGAGAAAGAAGACTTGCATAAATGGAAAATAGGAGAAAGAAGACTTGCATAAATGGAAAATGACTTGCCAGGTGTCATGAACCATCTCACTAATTCTAGCTTCTAAAATGGCATATTCTAAAGATGGAGGTTCAAAGCAGCACCTGCAGACAAATCTTAAAGACCCTTATTCAATGAATCAGTAAAAGTCAGGAACTGGAGGTGTAGCTAAAGTTCTATGTACAAGCGTTGAACAGAAAATAAGCAAGAGAGCAAGGTCCTGAGTTCAAATTCCACTGGTGGCACAAAAGATAAATATATCAGAGAAACAAAATTTTGGCAATGGCAATTTTAAACTAAGGAAAAACATATACAAGAAAAAGGAAAAGTACATGTTAATACTGTACTTGAACAGTTTTTTCTCATGTCCATAGCTCCAATTTTAGATATTTGTTGTTTTTTTTTGGAAATAATTTTTGGAAAGGTTTTTCTTCCTCAGGTTGGTTTTGAATTACCATTCTCAGATCTCTTCTTTCTGAGTAGCAAAGATCACAGATGTGAATCATCCTCCCCTACTTAACTTCCTCTTGTTTTTGCAGTATCCAATTAGTTTGTTTAGGATTTCTTATAGTCCCTTACACATTTTAGAATGAATTTTGCAATTAATTTAAACCCAGGTCACAATCTTGTAAGGGGGCATTTTGAATGCAAAGGCAATTTGAAAAGTACTGCTCTTTTAGAAATATTTTATTTTTTTGGGTCCGGTCGTGGGGCCTGAACTCTGGGCCTGGGCGCTGTCCCTCAGCTCTTCAGCTCAAGGCTAGCGCTCTACCACTTGAGCCACAGCGCCACTTCCGGCTTTTTTCTTTTTGCTTATGTGGTGCTGAGGAATCGAACCCAGGGCCTCAGGCATGCAAGGCAAGTGCTCTACCACTGAGCCAACTTCCCAGCCCTCTTTTAGAAATATTAAGTCCTATCTATGCCTCCATCAGAAAGAATGACATTGCCCCATTTGTTAGGGAATGGAAAAACTTGGAAAAAATTATATTAAGTGAAGTAAGCCAGGCCCAAAGAAACATAGGTCCCATGGTTTCCCTTATTTGCAATATCTAGTATATGTATGAGTCGAGCGGAAAAGGTCAGATAATGTGATGTCAAGAAAATGAACCCTTAGATATGTATTTTAATGTTTTTTTTCATGCATGTGTTTCTAACGCATTTATAAGATTATCTCTTTGTTGCTTTGTATGTCCCTCCTCCACAGTATAACCCCTGCTTTCACTATATTTGATGTCAGTATAACTTGTGGAGGAGATGGGGAAAAACCAGTTGTTTAAGGATACAGGTGGACCTGTTGCAACAATGAGAAGTACAAGTTGTCATGTCCAAAACGAGCTTTACAACGTCGGTGCGGGGGGAGGGGCGGGGGGGGGATCAAGGAAAAAAAAATATTAAGTCCTAGCTGGGTACTGGTGACTCACATTTGTTATCCTAGCTTCTAGGTGGCTGAGATCTGAGGATCACAATTCAAAGCCAGCCTGAGCAAGAAAGTCTGTGATATTCTTACTCTAATTAACCACCCCCAAAACAAGATGTGTAGCTGTTGCTTAAAGAAGTAGAGTGCTAGTCTTGAGCAAAAAAGTTCTGGGACATTGCCCAGGCCATGACTAAAGCTCCACAACTGATAAAAAGTAAAATAAAGTACAATATTGAGTCCTTTAGTATTAGGACAGGGTTATTTTTTTCCATTTCAGTGGATCTACTTGACTTTAAAGGCCTTTTTCCATTTCCAAATCACTCATCTTTTTATTGTTGATGTTCTGTGGTGGTCTTGGTGCTTGAATTCAGGATAGGAGCTATCCTTGAGCTTCATTTAGCATGAAGCTAGTACTGTACCACTTGAGATACAGGTCACTTCCAGGTTTTTTGGTGTTTAATTGGATCTAGGATGTGGTGCAGGAGGAAGGGGAGTAGAAGGAATGGATTGGGGGTGTCCCTCCTTACCCTGGTGCTTTAGTCATATGAAATGGAAAGTTTGCTGAAAATGGGCAGGTCTCCTGAATTGTCCAAGATGCGGGAATCTGACCCAGCATGGCTCCTGCTGCACTGCACAGGTAGCCTTGACCCAAGAGAGAATCCTGAGGGGTGGCATGAGAATCAAACATGTGAGAGAACTAGACATGAATCAGAATAGGAAGGTGGTGGGGTAGACATGAAAGGCAGCCCCATGAAAGAGGTAAAGAACAAATACCTGGCTCTAGAAGGTGAAGGGGTTATTGGTGCCATCAGGAAGGTTGGGTGAGCCCAGGAGGTCAGCGGCAATCAGGATGGGTGTTGGGATGATGGACGTGGGGCTATCTAGCAGCTCAGTGGTGGCAGCAGTCTCATTGGCAATGGAAAATCCAGCAAAGCTAAAGCTATGCTGGAGATAGGGAAGGTCTGCAGAAAGGTCCTGGCCAGGGCTCTGCGTTCCTTGGCTTTGTGGATGAAGTGGCAGCAGGGCTCATAGAGGCAAAGGTTGGTGACATGGAAGGTGCAACCCAGCTAGATCTTGCACTTGGGATGGCAGGCTAGGCTGTGGAGCTTGTGGATGCTGTGCATGAAGTGACACTTGTCTCTATATTTATAGGTGTTTTCTTCAAATTGGTGGAACAGCTAGGTCTTATAGCGACTGGAGTTGACCTGCCTCCTTTGGTCTGCTTCTGATTGGGCAGCAGCTGCTCAGCACCTGTGAGAAAGAGCAGTCTCTGAAGCTGCTGTCCCTAGAGTACAAGACTGGGACTGGCTTATCCTTCAGGTTGCTGATGACCTAGCTCTGGTGGAACTTGGTGCTGGGCAGGGTGTTGGCCAAGTGCCTCCAAGGGAAACACTTCAGCAGCAGGAGAGACCACTGCCTTCCTGTCCAGCAAGCAGCCCCTTCTCTGGAAGCTCTGTCATTGAGCATCTTATAAAACAAAGCTTGCATAAAGCTTCTCTCAAGTTGAAAATGGTGGCAGATACGAGTGGGGTAGTCATTGTGGACACTGACAGAGGACAAAGGTGCAGATTTGGTGTCATGAAGGTCCTGATGTGGGGAAGGTGCTTACTTTGCCACTTAGGTCTGGATTCCCACATGTCTAATCCCAGGGCCCCTTACCTTTCTCACTCTGCCCTCATAGAACTTTAAGTGGATTTTTTTGTTTTCTTTTTAGATTATAAAATGTCAGTGCATCAAATACAAGGGATTGCTGCATATTAATTGGGTTGCATGTAGTCAGGTTTTTTGTTTGTTTTTTGTCAGTCGTGGGGCTTGAACTCTGGACTTGAGCACTATCCCTGTGCTCTTCAGCTCAAGGCGAACATTCTACTGCTTGAGCCACAGCACTACTTCCGGTATTCTAGTGGTTAATTTGAGATAAGAGTCTCACTGACTTTTCTGCAGGGCTGGCTTTGAACTGTGATCCTTAGATCTCAGCCTCCTGAGTAGCTAGGATTACAGGCGTGAGCCACTAGCACCCGGCAAGTAGTCAGTTTTTCATCAGAACAAATACCTGAGAAAAGTATCTTCTGAAGTGAGATTATGTGTGTGGAAGGTAGGAAGAAAAATGAGAAAAACTGGAAATGTTGGCAGATGCTGTAATTTGTGCTTTTGGGGAACAGTGCAAGGATATTATACATTCAATGGCACTTTGAATCAAGGTAGTAAGAACCTCTCAAAAATATTAAATAAAAAAGGGATAGAGGCACAGTTCAAATGTTAGAGCATTGCCTAGTGTGTGTCTGGCCTGGAGTTCACTCCCTAGCCCCAGAGATTTGACTTGGAAGGGGCTAATTTGAGTGTTACATGTAATCACTAGCAGGTTCTCTAGCACTGATCTTTTGATTACATTGAATTAATGTGTGTGTGTGTGTGTGTGTGTGTGTGTGTGTGTGTGTGTGTGTGTAGGTGGTATGGTGTAAGAGATAGCAACTGAGTTTCAATCTTCTCAAGGTGAATATCTAGTTTTCCCAGCACCATTTTCAGATCCAATTTTTCCTCTGGTAAAAATGAAACAGTATTGATTCAGTTCACTCTAGAAAGATAGAAGGTAGACAGGGACACAAAAGAAATATTTTGGTCCAGTATTCTGTTTAAATACAGGGCTAAAGCTTTTTGTTTTAGCTTTTAGTTTTGTGGCGGGCACTCTGCCACTTGAGCAACACTTTCACTCCCAGATTTTTCCTGGTGAATTGATGAGAAGTGTCTCTTGAGTAAGTAGTATTATAGGCCTGAGCTTCTGGTACTGAGCTACAAAAGAAAACAAATTTAAATTTTCTAATAGGTTTATTTTTACAGCATAGTTATGCTATAATACAGGTATATCCATATATCCCATACATATTGTGGATTGTTTTCTTTTGCTTTTGTTTTGTTCCAAGGGCTTGAACTCAGGGTCTAGGTGCTATCCCTGAGCTTTTTTGGTCAAGACTGTTGCTCTATCACACTTTGATCCACACTTTGGATCCACACTTTGTGTTCACACATGGATCAAAGAGAAGGGTTACAAAAATATTTTCTTTTCTTTCTTGCATCTTCTTGAAGGTGTTGGAGAAGAGAAGACCTTTGACAAATGGGGCTATTGGGTATTTGACTTATTGTGAGATATCTGCTTATCAAATTAAGACATTGTTCAAAGAGCACATTTGAACCAGTCTGTGTTTACATATACAGCATCCAGAAATAATGAAAAACAAAACCAATCAAAAAAGAGAATAATCACTTATTTTCCTGAGTATGAAAACCCAAGAAAATGTTTCTATGCCCTATGAACTTTGACCCCACATGCTATAGCAGGATTATTTTGGTATAGATTTTCTGGCCCCCTTCATCACACATAGCAGGAGGAGTGCAGGAGGAGCAGCTTAGCAGGAAAGCAGCTAGGCAGTGTTGAGATGCAATGCAGACCCCTTATGGTCCCTCTTGATCTAGGTTCTGAAGAGGATGCTTCAAGGTAGGGGCAGTGGGAGTCAACCCCAGAATGGTCAAGTTGAAATCCTGAAAGCCTGTGAACAGCTTTCTATGCCCTGGATTGAGTGAGTTTGCTGATTCTTACATTCATATTCTTCACCCAATAAACAAACATGGCACCTCAAAGCAGAGTCCTGGGCCTGCCCTAGTCCTTGTGAGTGAAAGGTGCTGGAACCATAGGAAGCACAGTGATCTAGCAGGCAAATCTGGAAGCCTGAAAGGCCATGGAAACGGCAGCCCTGGTTACTCAGAACCAACAGATATCCCTTGCATTGGCCCTGAATTCCAGGAGACTTGGCAGTTACCTCTCAATTCTGTGACAAGTAGGCTAAAGGCAATTCTGTCTGATGAATGGTGACAAGATGCCTAGAATTACCAACTCAGGCCCTAGGAAAGGCTGGAGTTCCAACTCCAATCTCCACTAATCATAAACCAAGGCCAACCTGCTGTATCAATAAAGCCATGTGTCTCCTTGGATAGTAGTTGGAGCTGGCAACAAGTGTCTCACACCTATAATTCTAGATACTCAGAAGGCTCAGATCTAGGGTTTGCAGAAAAATCTGGGCAGAAAAGTTCTGAGACTCATATTTCCAGTTAATTAACAAAAAAAAAAAAAAAACAAAAAACAAAAAACGTCAGTGAAACTTTGGCCTAAGAAGTATAGCACCAAGTGCTATACTTGAGTGAAAAAGCTGAGTGAGAGTGTGAGACTCTGAGTTTAAATCCCAATACTGCTGTTCACACAGGTGTGTACTTACACACACATGCACATATCTCTGTGCATCACCTCCTTCTGGGATGCAATAATAGATGCTGAGAGTTAGCTCTAGTATCAATATTAACTCATTTCCAGTTTGATGACTGTATTCTACACACAGCAGTAGTGTGAAAGCTTCTCAGAAAATGAGTCCCACCATGCTTACAGTGACTGAGGATGGGAATAGGTGCATCCCTTCTGCTAGCTTTTGAGGGACCTCACTGTGCTTCTGTGGACATTGTCTGTTCAGAAAAAAAGCCTCTTCCCACAGTCACCAACAGCCACCAGAATGTGGGGAGAACTGGTCTGAGTAATGATCACAGGATCTTTATTTCATCTTTGTTAGATGTTTTTGCCTCATGTGGAGTCAGGATGTATGGCAAAGATGATTTTAATAGTTTGGTGCACAAAGAGATCATTGAACAATTACTGATATTTACCATGTAAGCACAAGGTACCAACAACAACAGTGATTGCATATTCTATTGATGATTCTTTGTTTTTGTTGTTGTTGTTCATGGGAATTGAACTTGAGGCCTGGGTACTGTCCCTTGAGATTTTTTCACTGAAGGCTGGAGTTCAATCACTTGAGCCACATTTGGCATTTTTGGGGTTATTTGGAGATAATAGTCACTTGGAAGCCTGGAGCTGGAGGTTCACCCCTGTAACCTTAATTACTTAGAAGTCTGAGATCTGAGTGTCAAGATTCAAACCGCCTGGGCCAGAAAGTCCATGAGAGTCTTACCTCAAGTTACCATCCCCCAAAAGTCAACTGGGATCATCATGTCTCAGCTTCCTGACTATCTTGAATTGCAAGTGTGAGCCATCAGCAGTTTATTTGTAACAAATAAGCAAATAATAAAATAAATAATAATTGTAAAATAAATAATATACACTATCTCTTTAAATAGTTTTAAAGAGATTTTCGTTTTATTTCATGTGGACAATGCATGTTGATCACTGTTACCCTTTCCATTATTGTCTACCCTCCTTTTGTTTGAACACAGAGTCTCTGTATATTCCATGTGATCTTCTTGTTTCAGTTTCTTGAGTGTTGAGATTATAGGCATGCACCACAATGCTTAGCTTTGTAAGTCTTATTCTCAAACCAAACCAGAATGCCAAGCAATATTTTCCTAGTTTCTGCTGCACTACATTACAAATATGCATTAAGAATGTCAGACTTTTCACACCCTGAAAATGTGGTCCACTGACATCACACTGCATACAATATGCATGGTACATGGGGAAGTTAGCCAAGTGGTCTAGGCTCACCTGACACTGAGTCCCATGTAAACCCAGGTGTATTCTGATGCTGCTGGGTGAAATATTCAGTAGATGTCTATTAAATTTGGTTGATCTATGCAGTTGTTCAGATCTGCGGTTTCTCTATTGAGTTTTTGCAGAGTTGATCTATCTATTGATCTATCTAGTGGAGAGAGTGGTGTGTTAAAGTCCCCAACAATTAATGTCTTTGGATCTATGTGGGATTTGAGTTAAAGTAGTGTTTCTTGGATAAATTTGTGTGCTCTGTTGTTTGGCGTATGGAGATTTAGAATTGTAATATCCTCCTGAAGGAGCGATCCCTTAATTAGTATGTAGCGACCTTCTTTATCTCTTCTCACTAATTTTAATTTGAAGTCTATTTTATCTGATATTAGTATTGCAACTCCCGCCTGTTTATGGGGGCCGTTTGCTTGGTAGATTTTGTTCCAGCCTTTTACATTGAAAATGTGTTTGGGAGTTCCTACCATTTTATCCACCTTCTTGGGGGCTGCGGCAAGTAGGTTCTTCCTATGGTTCTTGGATTTTCAGTTTGGGTGAGGTTTCTTGGCCTTTATTGTGGTCTTCTATGTATAGGACATGTTTAAAAATCTTTTATAGGGTTGGTTTGGTGGAGATGTATTGTTTCAGTTTTTCTTTGCTATGGAAGGTTTTTATTTGACCTGAGGTTATGAAGGAGAGTTTAGCTGGATACAGTATTCTTGGTTGATAGTTGTTTGTCTTTAGGGCATGGCATACATCATTCCAGGCTCTTCTTGCTTTGATTGTCTCTGCTGAGAAATCTGAGGTGATTCTAATTAGTTTCCCTTTATAGGTGATTGATCTTTTCTCCTTGACAGCTTTAAGGATCTTTTCCTTGGTCTGAATTGATCCTGTGCAGATTACAACATGATGGTGGGAAAAAAATACAAAAAAAAAAACAACAAAAAAACAACATGATGGTGGGATGTCCTGTTTTGGTCTGGTCTATTTGGAGTTCTAAAAGCTTCTTGTGTCTGAATAGGCCTATCTTTTTGCATGTTTGGGAAGTTCTCTGCTGAGATCCTATTAAATAAATTTCCTAGACCATTAACTTCTGTCTCTAGGTGCTCCTCTACAACTATTATCCTCAGATTAGGCCTTCTGATGGTGTCTTCAAAATGTTGAATAGATCTACCATATTTCTTGGATTTGTCTTGGATGGTTGAATGTTCTTTCTCTATAATATCTAGGCTGTCTTCAATCCCTGAGATTTGATCTTCTGCATGGTCTAACTTACTATCAAGACTTTCTACTTTGTTTTTCATTTCTTTTCCTTCTAATTGTTTGGCTTTGTTGGGGCTTTGTTTTAGATCTTGTATGAACTTCTTTACTTCCTTAATTTGTGTTCAGTGTTTATTCTCAAGTCACTTAGTTGATTGGTTATGGTTTCCCTGGACTCCCATTCCTGGAAGGTGATTTCTGAGGATTGCAGTTCAAAGCCAGTCCTGGCAGGAGCGTCTGTGAGACTCTTATCTCCAATTAACCACCAGAAAACCTAAAAGTTGTGCTGTGGCTCAAGTGGTAAAGTGCACACCTTGAGCTAAAGAACTCAGGGATCGTGCCCATGCCTAGAGCTCAGGGATCATGCCCAGGCCCAGAGATCAAGCCCCACGACCAACAAAAAGAAAAAAAAAGTAATGGGTTAAATGTTAAATAAATCTGAACTTATTTTAGGTTCTATGAACTCAGGAAATGTTACAATAATGGAAATACATTTTATTTCCATCAGGATTTGAGATCAAATGGGTATTATGATTCCTGTTATAGAACAAGATAGATTCAGAGTTAAGAGTGAAAAAATCTGTAGGGTTTAGGAAAACCTGCAATTTATTTCAAGAATTACAAGTCAATTTCAGTTAGGATGACACAAAATGAGGGATTTTCATAAATTTTATAATTGGGATACCATTAGGGTCAAGTTTATGGTTAGGATTACAGCCATGATTAGGTTTAGAGTGAAGGAGAAAAAAAAATGAGGCTCAAATTGAAGGTAAATTTTAGAATAAGCCTGGTAAGAGTTAGAATGAATGTGAACTAGAGTATTGCTATATTAGAATCTACTTACCATCAGGCTTATGGTTATTCTCAATGTTCCAGTTAAGGTTAAGTTTAGGGTTAGAAAATGACTAAGGTGCCGGGCGCTGGTGGCTCACGCCTGTAATCCTAGCTACTCAGGAGGCTGAGATCTGAGGATCGCGGTTCAAAGCCAGCCCGGGCAGGAGAGACAGTGAGACTCCTATCTCCAATAAACCACCAGAAAACCGGAAGTGGCGCTGTAGCTCAAGTGGTAGAGTGCTCGCCTTGAGCTGAAGAGCTGAGGGACAGCGCCCAGGCCCAGAGTTCAAGCCCCACGACCGACAAAAAAAAAAAAGAAAAAGAAAATGACTAAGGTATTGGGAAAAAATTGTAACCTATGTTTGGAAGGCTTATTTGAATCAAGTCAGGATGAGTGAAAATTAGTTTACTTGTGTTAGTATTGACATATAATTTATATTAAGGTTAGGGTCAGTATTTTGTTCTGATTATGATTAGTGTTATGAATAGGAATATTTTAAGTATGAAATTGAGTTTTCACTAACAAGTGGAAGCAAAAAATGTGAGATTGAATAGAAACTAGAGCATTATCATTATATTTATTTCTCAGTGATCATTCTTGTAATGATTAATGAGAGTTTTCCAGCCAGGTTTCAGTTGAGAGTTAGCGTTAAGTAATGGACTAGATGATGAGTAAATCTGAAACTGTTTTAGGGCACAGGGGTTCATGAAAAGGTAAGATCAAGGGAAACTACCATATTTTTCCTGATGTGAGAATTTGAGGACACATAATATAATGGTTCATGTTAGGGAACAATATAACTTCAGATGTAGAGTCAGGAAATTTGTGGGAATTAGGGCAAATTGAAATTCATTTCCATAGTGCAAACTGGAGCATTCACTAGAATGAATAAAAACTAGAATATTTTTCTTAAACATTAGAATTGGACTATCATTAGGGTGAAAGTTAGGTTTCCGTTCTAGATGGGCTTAATGTTAGCATTAGGGAAATGGAAAATTTAGGGTCAAATTGAAAGTAAATTTTTGAAAAACAAGTCAAGTTACAATTAGGATGAATGTGAAATAGGAAACTGTTCATAATAGAAGGATTAGGGTATGATTAGTGTGAGGGTTAGCCTGATTGTTCCAGTTAGGGTTCAGGTTAGAAAAATGGCAGGATAGCCGGGCGCTGGTGGCTCATGCCTGTAATCCTAGCTACTCAGGAGGCTGAGATCTGAGGATCGCGGTTCAAAGCCAGCCCAGGCAGGAGAGACCGTGAGACTCCTATCTCCAATAAACCATCAGAAAACCGGAAGTGGCGCTGTAGCTCAAGTGGTAGAGCACTCGCCTTGAGCTGAAGAGCTGAGGGACAGTGCCCAGGCCCAGAGTTCAAGCCCCACGACCACAAAAAAAAAAAAAAGAAAAGAAAAATGGCAGGATATTTAAGTAAAACTAAAAACTATTTTGAGAAAGATGAGTTGAATCAAAGATAGGATAAATAAAAACTAATATATTTGTGTGGCTTTTAGAATCCAAAGGCATTTGGTTCTAGGGTTATGGTTACTTTTCTAATTTATGAACTAATGAATTAAAGGCACAATTCTTTCATTCTTACAAACCAAGACAGTCACAATTTGGGGAACAAACTCAATTTTCTACATGAAAATGTGTCTTAAAATATTTTCAAACCAGGAGTAAATAATAGTGAACAAGGTGTCATTTATTAAAATTAGGTAAGTTGATGATACAGCTTTCAAAAATATACAAACACATGGGACAGAAACTCAGACATCTTATCAGAAAAACAGATATTCTACTTGCTCTAGTTGGGAAATTGTGTGTGTGTGTGTGTGTGTGTGTGTGTGTGTGTGCGTGCGTGCGCGCGCGCACACGTGTGTGCATGCATGTATGCATGCATGTGCGAGTGTGCGTGCACCCACCACAGGTCTTCAACTCAGGCCTGGGTTCTGTCATCATCTTATTCAGTGCAAGGATGGCACTAAACCACTTAGCCACAAGTCTTCTTCTGGCTTTTTAGCAGTTAATTTGAGATACAAATCACATGGATTTTCCTGTCTGGACTTAATCTTATGATCACCAGCAATCCTTGGATTAGTGTTACTGTGGGTGCTACCACAAAGTGACAGTTCATTAATCTGGGAACAATATAGAAGTACTTGTGCAAGATACAAAGTAACCAGTTCATTAGTAACACAGGATCACATTAGATTGCTTTCAAACACATTGTTTCTGATGAGTTTATCTGAACCCCAAGGCATAATCAAAATCTATTAGCCACAATGTATGAAGTAGCACATATTTATGGCACAGAATATGTACAATGAATTAAATCCTGAATCAAAAGTCTTTGTTGGTTTTGCTATTTAAAAACAAATCAGAAATAGATGGTCATTGAGATGAAGTCTAGACTGGAGGCCTGTAGTGAGCAGTAGAGCATCTGCATAGTGAGCACAAGGCACTGAGTCCAACCCCCAGGATCATAAAAAAGAAGTAGAAGAAAGTGAAAGTGTAGGAGAAAGAGGAAAGGAAAGGAGGAGAAAGGTGTAAGAGAGGAGGAAAGGCATAGCAGGAGGAAGAAGAGGAGGGGACAGGGAGAAAGTTGAAGGGAAAAGGGATGTAACAGGGAAACAGGACCCTGGGGAAAAGAAGCAGGAGAGGAGAGAGAAGGAGAAAGATAAATGTAATATAACAACAAGAATTGTTGGAAAAAATTTTGCATAAGTGATCTGCATGTGCATGGCAGGATTATTTTTAATCAGTGAGAAAGCTAGCACGGTGACAATATGGGTGATACCTGTTGTTCGGTCATTTTATTCTCTTTCTTCAGTGAGGAGTTCAGAAGAAATCCTGTTTGGTGTTTGACAGATATATTCAGGATTTCTTTTTCATGAATTAAACATGAGAAGGAACTATATGCAACCTCCCTTAATTAAAAAAAGAATAGAAGCTATATTTATTAGTATTACTGTGCATGAGGAAATCATGGAGATTTTTTGGTTAATTCAGAGGGCTCCATGCAAAAATATATGACAAGAGGGAATTAAAACTGTTTTTAAAGTATAATACATTATCATTGATGAGAAGTTTTAGTGGATGTTTTTCCTTTTCTTTTTCTTTTTGCCAGTTGTTCAGTGCAGCAGCAAGGCTGTACCCTGGAGCCCTTTCGAAGTCACCACATGAACCTCAATTTCTGTAGTCCCTGTGGGTGTGGGTGCCTCCTCAGGTTACCCGTTGAGAAGTGGGGTCCCCTTCCTTGTGGTGGATGTGCAGTGAGGGGATGTGTGTGCATGCCCCCCAGCATTGCCAGATGAGCCCCGCACATCCTTCCCACCTCCCTTCCCAGTCTCAGTTGCTCCATTTCACTCAGGATCTGGCAGCCATGGGGCTGGAGTTGAATCCACTGCTGCCTTCTCCTCCTCCAGCTGTGCTGGTACTGGTCTGCAGCGGTCTTAGGTGAGAGTGCCATCCCAGGGAGACTCCGTTCCGAGGTCACTGCCTGCCCTCATGGATGTGGGGTGGGGGGACACCATGTTTGTACACTGTACAGTCCACGGGAGAAGGAAGGCTGGGCGGGCAGTCCACCCCTTTGAGGCCAGGCAGCCCAGCTGTGGTTCACCTTATCAGTCATTTATTTATTTATTTATTGAGAAAACACCATACAGAGGGGTTACAATTACATGAGCAATGAGTACATTTCTTATCAAGCCCTTTCCCATCCTCCTCCCCCCACCACCAAAGTTGTAAAGTTCATTTTAGACATAACGACTTGTACATCTCATTGTTGCAATGAGTCCACCTGTATCCCTATTTAAACGATTTGTTTTTGCCCTTCCCCTCTACAAATTATACCAACAGCAAATACAGAGAGAGCAGGGGTATTCAAATGTTTTTCTTTCACTCGATTATTTCTAACATATTTATAAGATGATTTCTTTGTTGCTTTTTATGTCCCTCCTCCACGGTATAACCGCTGCTCTCACCTCATCTGTCTTTAAGGTGGTCTGGAGACTGGAGTTGTGTGCTGGCCCCTCTGCCAGCGGGCTTGTGACAGCTGCGCAGCTCAGCACCCTGGAGCCCCTTCAGCATCCCCACAGACTTCCATTTTCTGGTCCCTGTGGACTCAGGTATGGGCCCATCCCTGCATATGCCCATCAGTGCCAGAGGAGTCTGGACTTTCAATGCACCAGCTGCAGCACCAGGGGCCTGAAGCCCTTCGGCTTTGCTGTGTAGCCTCCTCCTTCGTCCTTTTGGTCCGCATGGCCCCAGATCTGGGTGCCTTTCTGGGGATGCTCCGTTTGGAGGCTCACTACCTACCCTTGTTGTGCTCCAAAGCAGGGAAATGGGTCTGGTCTTGGCAGTGTAGTCCACACAGATGGAAGGCAGGACTTGGGGTCTGCCTTGCCTTCCCTCCTGGCTTTGACCCCTGAGGCTGGTTTGCTTGATCTGGTCACTGATGGAGCCTTGTTGGCCGCAGCCCACCACAACAAGTGCTTCACCTGCTGCAGCAGCAATGTAATGTCCTGGGCCCCCTCAGGGTCACCACAGGGACCTCTGATGGGTCTACATGGGCTGGGTGTGGGTGTCATCCCAGGACTCCCATTATTAAGTGCCACTCCCCTTTGTGGTACTGGAAGCAAGAGGTGCCACATATAATTTCTACTTTCTAACATTTTCCTTCACTAAGATAAACAGAACTGGGAGATTTAAGTAACTTTTATAAAAACCAAATATTCAACCTATATCACTTCAAACTGTTAAACCATTGTAATATTTTTTATCCAGTAGTAATTCTTTCTGTAATTACTTATTTTACTTTTGAATGTAACTAATATATTTTGTGTGTGTGTTTTACTATTCTAGTATAACTTCGTTTGCACTACTTAATACAATTTTTTTCAAATTCTGAGATTTAATCATGTGTTATGGATAAGAGTTTTGTTGCACTTTTATTTCAGTTTGCCATTATGGCCTTATAAATACAAACAATAAAATCCATTTTTGTTAGTATCAAGTTCAATGATTTTGGACTATAGACTCAAGGATATAGCATTAGATATCATACAGTATTATGTATCACTTTGTTTAAAACTGCTCCATAAAATAAGTAGTAATTCAGGTGGCAGCCACTTCATCTGGCATGCTGATCCCTCTGGTGAAGTAGGATCCTAATGGCAGTCTGTCCAAATCGGGCCCTTGTGGGCACCTCGCCTGGGACTGTGGGAGAAGATCAGGGTACACCTCCTGTTGGGCTAGGGCAGCAACCCAGTAGCTTCTGTGTGAATGACACAGTGCCACTGACTCACATCTAGCACCTGCCTGCCCCGTGGGCCTGGGCTCTGAGGATCAGCCCCTGGGAGCACACACACACCGTAGGGCAGAGACCGCCCACCTAGGAAGGAGTGCAGACTGAATAGAAGCCACTCTGTGGATCAGCTTGTACAGTATTTATCCTTCATGGAGCAGGGGACGATTCTGCTCCGCTGTGGGGAGAAGACAAGAAAGACAGGCCCAGGAGGGGTGATGCCAACTTTTGTATTCAGGCTGGCAAGGAAACTTTCCTCCACGCACTTTCCAGCAGGCTCAGGAAGCCCTTCCATGCTCCTGGTCCATGGAGTAGTAGCCAGGAACACTCACGTCTGATACTCCTGGCTGCTCTTTTGGGTTTGTTTGTTAATTTATTCAGAGAGCCTCTCCCTCAGACAGCAAAGTTATATTCTGGGTTTTGTAAAACGTTCTGCATCTGAGCATTCTCAGTGTTTGGTTTTTGTGTTGTTTTTTGTAAATGGGTTGTAAAATTTGTGTTTTAGGTTTTGAGGTGCAGGAAGAGGAGCCAGATTATGAACATAGTTTCCTACAAGCCTTTCATCTAAAACTGAAAACAGATTCTCTCTAAAACTGCCTTTCAGGAAATAAATTTGAGATGGGAAAAGGCTCTTTTATCATGAGATCAAAATGTGCTATTTTTATATGCATGTTTTATACGTTCAAAATACAATTAAGTAATTCACTATCTAGGAACAATTTTTCAGACCTAAGATATAAGTGTTTTGGGAGCTAGAGGCAGGGTTATTATGAGCTTTATCCAAAGGGAGGGAAGGAAGTTAAAATCCATAGATGACTTTGTAGAATCAAAGTGGTAATACAAAATAAGAATCACAAAAAAACCCTCTGTGCTATTCGGGGTCTTTTATTCTTCCATAATAATTTTTGGATTGCTTCTTCTATTTCATTTAAGAGTGAGATTGGGATATTGATAGGTATCACAGTGAATTTGGATATAGCTTTTGGCAGTATTGCCATTTTCATGATGTTAATCCTCCCAATTCATGAGCATGGGAGGTTTCCCACTTCCTTAGTTCTGCTTTCTTTTTCTTTTTAAGGTTTTTAAAGTTTCCATCACAGAGGTCCTTTACCTCTTAAGTTAACTCCTAGGTATTTTATTTTTTCGTGCGGCTATTAAAAAGGGGTTGCTTTCCTAATTTCAGCCACACTCTTATTGTTATTGGAATACAGGAAAGTCTTTGATTTCCGAGGGTTAATTTTATACTCTGCTAGTTTGCCAAAATTTCTGATCAGCTCAACTAACTTGGGAGTGGAGTCATGGAGTTCTTTAAATACAAGATCATGTCATCTGCAAAGAGGGAGAGTTTTACTTCATCTTTCTCTATTTGGATCCCCTTTCAGTTGGCATCTTGTCTTACTGCCCCAGCTAGCATTCTAATACTAAGTTGAAGAGGAGTGGAGAGAGTAGACATTTTTAATCTCACTCCTGTATTTATAAGAAATGGCTGTAACTTTTCACCATTAAGTATAATACTGGCTGTAGGTTTGTCAATCCTTAACAGAAAGAACAGTACTGGAACAATATCAGTTCCAAATTTCAAACTCTACTAAAAAGCCATAGTAAAAGAAGAGCTTGGTACTGACACAAGAATGGACCTGAGGACCAATGGAATAGGACTGAAGACTCAGAAATGAATCCACTGACCTATAGCCACTTACTCTTTCACAAGGGAGCTAAAAAAACAGAATGGAAGACAGACAGCCTTTTGAGTAAATGGTGTGGGAAAAATTGGTTAAACACCTGTAGAAAACTAAAGCTAGATTCTGTAAATATCACCCTGCATGAGAATCAACTCCGAATGGATCAAAGACCTCAAAATAAAAGAAGACACCAAGAAAACATTACATGAAGGAATAGGAATAACTCTAGGGCTTTTTTTTTTTTTAGCACAGACAGAAATTTTCTTAATAGAGAGCCAGAAACAAAAGAAATCAAAGAAAGTTTGGACAAATGGGATTGCATGAAACATCAGATCTTCTGCAAGGCAAAGGTCATAGCTAGCAAGATCAATAGAAAGCTCACATACTGGGAGAAGATCTTCTCGACACAAGGTCTTATATCTAAAATATACTTAGGACTCAAAAAAATAAATCCCCCAACAATAAATCTTCAAAGAAACAACTGCTCGATAACTAAGTGTGCTAAAGACTTAAAGAGAGACTTCTCTGAAGAGGAAATAAAAATGGCCATTAGACACATAAAGAAATGCTCAACTTTTCTGGCCATAAAAGAAATGCAAATCAAGACAACATTGAGATTGCACCTCACTCTAGTTGAATGGCAATAATGTAAGAAATGTAATAACAACAGATGTTGGAGGGGATGTGGTTAAAAGGGAACCCTACTGCATTGTTGGTGGGATTGTAAACTTGTTTAACCACTTTGGAAAGCAGTATGGAAGTTGTTCAAAAGACTCCGTGTAGAGCTCCCCTATGATCCAGCAATCTCACTTTAGGGCATTTACCCAAATGATCACAAACAAGGTCAGACCAAAGCTGCCAGTGCAACCATGTTTATTGCAGAATTAGTCACCATAGCAATGATATGGAATCAACTCTGATGCTCCTCAGTAGATGAATGGATCAAGAAAATGTGATATATATCTATATATATGTATATAGATATAGACATACACACACAATGGAATTCTATGCCTCCATTAGAAAGAATGACATTACCCCATTTGTTAGGAAATGGAAAGACTTGGTAAAAATTAAATTAAGTGAAGTAAGCCAGGCCCAAAGAAACATAGGCCCATGGTTTCCCTTGTTTGCAAGGACTAGTACATGTCTAGGACAAGCAGAGAAGATCAAAGGTTATGTACATATGACCATATAAAATGATGTTAAGCGAAATGTACCCCAAGTCAGAGACATAGTGGTTTTTTCTTTCTTGCTTTTGTTTTTAATATACTTATAATGTACTATGTGATTCTTTTGTAGGTTCATCCCCCCCCCCCCCCATGGTATAATCCCTGTTTTCACTGTATTTGATCAAGTGTTCTGCATTTTGTATATACATTTTTGTAATTTGGGGAGTGGAAGGGATATAGCAGAATGCTTAAATGGGGATGCAGGTTGACCCATTGTGATGATGAGATGTAGAGGACACTGTGTCAAAAATGAATTTACAGTGTCGGGCAGGGGTCAAGGAGGGAGGAGTTGGGGAGGTGGGGAGGGAAGGGCTAGGGGAAAAACAAAGGAGGAGGTAACAATGCTCGATAGGAAATGTACTCATTACCCTACTCATGTAACTGTAAACCCTCTGTGCAGATTTTTACAATAAAAAATATAAAAAAATCTCTGCCTGGTGTAGATTTCCAATGCTGCCCTCGGCATTGCATTTTTTGCCTTTTTTGGCTGTGGTTAGGTCTGCCTGTCCAGTGGATCAGTAGTCTTCAAGGCATCTTGGTCCTGAAGTGGACTTGGATTATCCATTGGTTGTTGGAACCAGGCCAAGGACAGGACAAAACCACTTCCAGGGCCTGGCTTCTTCATTCCCCATGCAACTAGGATTGAAAGCAGTATTTCTCTGAATTTGTCCCCAGAAAAATCACTGAACCAAAAGGCAAAGTCACCAAACACCTCCCCTCCTCACCCCATCCCCTCCTTTCTCCCTCCTTGGGAAAATACAAAATAATTTTGCAGGTTTTAGAAAACACACAAATTGCCCACCACCTCCCCTGGTAAACTAGGTTTTAAGTCACTAAGTCATGTAAACAGATAATGCCCCATTCATTATTCTGGACAACATCTTCAGGTTGTTGGATGCTTTAATTTTTTGTTGTTGGTGGTGGTAGGAGGACCTGAACTCTGGGTCTGGGTGCTGTTCCTGGGCTGTTCAGCTCAAGGCTAGTGCTCTATCACTTGAGCCATAGTGCCATTTCCACTTTTTTCTGCTTGTGTGGTGCTGAGGAATTGAACCCAGGACCTCATGCATGCAAGACAAACACTCTACCACTGAGTCTCCTTCCCAGGCCTAATGCTTTAATTCTTTAAAATTTCTTCTTGTCAGTCATGGGGTTTGAACTCAGGACCTGGGTGTCAATATATCCCTAATTTCTTCAGATCAAGGAGAGCCCTGACCGCTTGAGCCACAGTGCCACTTCCTGTTTCTAGACAAGCATCTCTCAGACTTTCCTGCCAGGGTTTGCTTTGAGCAGTGAATTTTTAAATTATATTTCTTCTACGTGTTTATTGGAACATTACAGTTTTTCTGAAATTTAAAGTTTTCTATAAACCTTTGTCTTCAAGTAATCCAACAGCATTAAATATTACATTTAGAAGCTATCCTATAGCACATCAATTTTGACATTATTATGGTAAGATGAAAATCTTATTCTTTGTAGAAAAATCCCATTAAAGTCCAAATGGGAAATATGCTAATTTCAGCAGTCTTGAATCTCCTTCCTCTTTTTTTTTCTCACCAGTATCTTTTCTTGTTTTGGAACAAGTGTCATGGACTGTCCAACCATTCAAAAGAAAGCTTAGTCCATTAATTTAATAGAAAAGGAATGCAGCCTGCCTGCATGTGAAGGCAACTTTGAGTATAATGTTAATCTGATAATTCACATCATTGAATTTTCAAAGTTGTTTTGATAATTTTTTGTTAAACCATTCGTTAAAGAGGTTCCAAATAGCAATAATAAAAACCAATGTTTTGCTTTCTAAGAAGGTTTTAAAAGCTAGTAATTCAACAAACACATTCTATCCTTCCATGATTCCATGGTGAAGAATTTCTCTTTTATAATTGCCCTTACCACTGACTCCCTCCCTTCAAACTAGCAGCTTTATTCATTTTTATTGTTACAGCTTTCATTTTGGTACTAGCATCCGTAATCTCCTTATAGTATTTGACAATGAGATTTCATTTGTTGTTAGAGAGCTCAATTTATATTTCCAAAGGCAGCCTCATGAGCATATCATAGAGCATAAAATCTTGAATATCATTAACGTGATCCTATACAATTATTCCATAAATTAATATAAGTACCACATAAATGTGCATTTTCATATAATTTTTAAAATGCAAAGTAGTTACATATATATGTCAAAAAATAATTCAGACCATTAGTAGAAGAGACTAAGCTAAACCTTTTGCATCATCATCAATATTCTTTGTAAAATTTTCTTTTCTCATAAACTTTCACCTTAGGGCCTTCTTTTCCTAGCAAGAAGTTATGTGATGTCCTTGGATTTTAGTGACCTCTGAGTAACCTCTTTTCTTTCCACCACCAGTTAGTCCCTCATGTTAAATACCTGAGGAATAACTTGGCCCAATGTGCCTGCAAGAGGAGTACCCAAGTTGACTGTCTATGCCCAATCTACCCTTTGTTTGGGAATGGGGTATCAGAGAGAGGGGTGTCAGGGATCAGGTAGCTGGAACCATGGTGTTATGAATTATGGGTAGCAGAAAAGAGTAGTAGAGACTAGGATACCAGGGAAAGGGTAACTGTGACTGTAATTGCTGAGTTGCAGTGTCAGGAAATTGGGTAGCAGCAACAGCTTTGCAGGGGTTGGGGTAGCTAATACAGGCATCCAGAACTGTTTAGCAGGGACAAGGAAGCATAGACAAAGTGAAAGAGCAAAAGTTGTGAGGGATTGTGGGGCACAATCAGGGTAAAAAGGTCATGAGTGTGCAAACTGGGTAGCCAGTACTATGGTAGAAGCAATTTTCATGGTGGACTGATGTGGTGCAGAGCTCTGGGTTTGCCTCTCCAGTTTTGGCTGTTAGATCTTTAGGGAAACTACCTCTAGCAGCTATTATCAGCTTGTTGTGTTCAGGCATGTGCCATCTATAAATGTCTACTCCAAGTAGATTGCATTCTTTGACACCAGTTATAGGATCTTTGCTCTAAGCATCCTGAGAGACCACACTCCACAATGCTGCAGAACAGGCTCCACATAGTGAGCTGCAATCACCTCATACAACTCTTGCTGCTCCTCTCCAATGTCAATTATGATAGCAAGGGATCTGAGATGTGCTCAGCAGCAGTGCTCTGGGAAGCTACCAATTCTTACTCTGGCATTCTGGGAGCTCCCTAGCAATGGGAAAGAGCACTTGCTGCGGCTCTTCCAACTTCTCTCTGTGGCTCTGGACAGCCAGACTCTTGTACCTCAGATGGGTTACTTTGATGTCCAGGTGGCCTCAAACTTGCTCTATCTTCTCTCTCTAGGTGCTCTTCAGCTTCAGCTTCAGCTGCCTCTCCTTTTCCCTCCAGGTAGCTCACTTCATCCCCACATCCTTTGAATTCTGCTTCATATCACACCAAGGCCTTCCACTTTCTCATTTATCTCTGTAGCTGCGAATCTGGCACAACAAGCTATATGTAACTTCTGTATCTGTTTACCAAGATTTGAGCTGGAATCCAAGGTGGTACTAGCTCACTGAGAACATGGGAAGCATCTTAACTACTCCCATGCCATTCACTGCTCATTGAGAAAGATGCAAATGTGTTGTGGTCAGTCTCTCCTTCTCCATTTCTGGCTCAGCAGAATAAAGTGAAGTCACAGTGGAGCTACCAGACAGCTGCTATGTAAGAAAGTGACCCAACCAAAGATAATTTTGTGAGGGGATACATATCAAATGTAGTAGGATGAATGCACATATTTATAGGACACTACTAAGGGCTTTCATCTGACTAGTTATGTTATGTCCAAAATGGCAGACCAATCTTAGGCTCTTGCCTAGATCTTCCTGTTCTGAAGGCCCTGAGGACTCCTACATACAACTCAGACTTAATGACATGGGTAAATAAAACAGTAGGTGAGTATGGATTAGTATTCTGAAGGTGTGCTAAGGTGTTGTCTTGTCATGACTACCATGAAATCAATGTCCTTTCTCTGACTTTCACCATAGTTCTTTATTTGGCATAATTGGCAAGTTTCTTAGTGTGCCACTTTCTCCTGTTAGTTCAGTGCACAGGTTAAAACATTAAGCATGCCAAACCATGGGTTTCCATTGTCCTAGTAGAAGTTTTGCATTCTAGGATCTTCCTTCTTAGTAAGTCTATTCTTGGGCCCTTATATGCATATGCTCACAGAAGTGAATGTCTCACAAACCATGGAACATAGTTGGCCAATGATGATTAGCTCACACAGAGACTCAAGAAGTTTGTGTCTGTAGCCTTTCTGAGAGGCCTTGGACTAGGTACTGTGGGCAACATTGACAGTAATTCCTCAGAGCAATACCACTGGCAGCAAGTGAGCCCTGACTACTACTTAGCCCTTACTAGTTCTCCCTCGGGTATGAACACATGAACAAACCCAGTTTAGCTTACTGTACAGTGTCCTCATCAATGAAATCATTTTGAGCCTAGGAAAAACTCTCCATTTGAAAAGCAGTACACATAAGAAGCAGATGATGGCCCACACTCAAATGCTCCAGGAGAACAGAGTATAAGGGTGTCTACACAGTTGGGAAATAGGATTCTGAAGGGTGGGAAGGGATGATTTTAGATAGCAAACTTAGAAGTAATTATATGAATTCCTAACCTAACTTTCTTCTGCCCCTCAGATTCAATTCAGGAAGTGGTGCAATGTTTATAATCACAAAATGGAGTTTTTAATCCCAGGCCCAAACTTTAGGTGTTCTTGTTACGTCTTCACACCTGCTGCTGATGTAAACAGTCAGAAGGGCAAAGGGGAAGGGAGCCCCTGCACAGGAATATAAATGGAGCTTACAAGCCACTGCAATCTCTGACTTTCTATGTTGAAGGTAAGATAAAAGGCAGTTTGAGTTCCTAAGAACTCAGTTTCTAGGCTACATGGCTCCTTCAGAAATTCTTTCCCTCCTCCTGTGTTTTGAGAGCAACAGTTAGCACAGTACTTCTGTCTCTTAGGGGCAATCTTTCTCTTCACACAATGCTTAAAGTAGACAATAGGTGGAAGCTGCCATTAAATAAAAAAAAGTATGAAATCAGGCTGGGAAGATGGCTCAGTGGTAGAGTGCTTGCCTTGCATGCATGAGGCCCTGGGTTCAATTCCTCAGCACCACATAAGCAAAAAGAAAAAAGCCGGAAGTGGCGCTGTGGCTCAAGTGGTAGAGTGCGAGCCTTGAGCTGAAGAGCTGAGGGACAGCGCCCAGGCCCAGAGTTCAGGCCCCACGACCGGACCACGCCCTTCCCCAAAAAAGTATGAAATAACACACAGTGAGTGCGTCCCCTGAATTCCTGGACCTAACAATTTCTCATTTCTGAAGAAAAAATGATTATGGGTGAGTACTAACAACTTCCACTGCATGGTGAGCTTAGAACACTTTTCCCAAGGCAGGTTCTGTCCAGGTGTTAGGATGGCTGAGATCTACTGGATCAATGAACTTACAGACAATGCAAGACAGAAAAGTCTAAGAGACTGAGTCTCAAAAGAAGAAACTGGACCAAGAAGAGAAAACTTATCATTGCTGGAAATGGAGAAATTCAGAGAATGTTTCTCTGAATACAGACAGGGTAAAATTATAACGAAGTTCTAAGTTGTGGCTCATCAGTAGAAACTATCAAGTCAAACCTCATTAAAGCTAAAAATAAAACTTATAAAAATAAAAAAAAACTATTTGGATTTCAGTACTAACATCTATTTTAAGATGTGTGTGTGTGTGTGTGTGTGTGTGTGTGTGTGTGTGTGTGTGTGTGGTGTCTGAGATTATGTATGGGACAGCATTGGTTCTTAAAAATCACAATATTGATGCTGTCCTTTAGGTTTCCAATTGAAGTCTGCTGGTGTTCTAGCTCTACCAGTTGAAACACACAATTCTCAATTTCTTCTGATTAACTGCAGATAAACATGTAATGGATATGTCAACCTGGGTTGGTTTCAGACTATGATCTTCAGATCTTACTCTCTGGAGTAGGTAAGGTTTAAGAGTGAGCCACTATGCTCAGCCCAGTATTTCCAGCAAGTTACTTAATCTTTCTGAATCTCAGCTTCTTCATGTGTGGAAAGTGAAGAGAATTACTTTGTGGACCTTAGAATCTGGTGGAAGTTATGACTGGGTGCAGGAAGTATAAGTGTTAAGGATGTGTGTACAGAGCCTGACACTCTCATAAAACTATTGATGTTTATATTGAAATGAATTCCAGGAATTGGAAACAAGAGGGATTTTTCTGTTCTAGTTTATCCATTTATGGGCATTGAGGGAGCCAGAGATATTCAAGGAGAACAGGGAAACAAATGCAGTAGTTGTACTCTGTAGATATTATGTTCACAATGAACTATACCACTGTGGACAGGGACAGGAGGGAAAATCAGAGACAGAGAGCAAAGGAAGGGATGAGATTGTCAAACCAGAAATGAACTCATTACCTGATTTACAAAATTAAAAATCTGGGTTGATGATTCTCTCCTCCAGTTTTTGTAGGTGCCCTTAAGGCCCATCGATGGAGATTTTGAAGGTTAACTTATATGATAATTAATATAGAGCCAGAATCTCTTAAGAAATTTTATGAAAAGCATTTCATTCTTAGTACTGGTTTCTCTTTGAGTGGTGATTCTATATGTTGTTGGCAGAGCTAATTTTTTTCCTTCTTGTCTTTAGTACTTGTCAGGTGTTGAAATCCTTCTTAAAGCTTTGCAACAGAGGTCTGCTATATCTTGGCACCCTGCCCCTAACTAAAATGGTAATCAACCTTTGAAATTAATGTACTTGATATGAGTTTTATTTATTTATTTAATTTGTTTTTGGTGGTGAACTCTGGGCCTGGTCGCTGTCCTTCAGCCCTTCAGCTCAAGACTAGTGCTCTACCACTTGAGCCACAGTACCTCTTCTAGCTTTTCTGCTTAGGTGGTGCTGCAGAATCAAACCCAGGGTCTCATGCATTCAAGATAAGCTGTCTACCACCGATCCACCTTTTCAGCCCTTAGGAGTGGTATTTTTGTGCACGGATCTATCAAGCAAATCTATTTACCAAATGTATTCATTTGCCACTATACATATTCAAAATTATGAATTATCTGATATTTTAATGAATAAAACTGTTATCATTGTTACCAGGAATTGTTTGTCTCCTCATGCTGTAAACATGGAGGAGGCATTTTAAACTAAAACTACAAAATAAATTTTAAGATCTTGGTGTTAACAAATGTGTCCAGGTGTTGTTACATTAAACAGAGAATTCAAAATGGTTTTTCTTCATGAATACAGAGATCAAAGTTCTTATAATACTTTTTTCAAAATGCAAATTAAAGGGAAAATCAGTCAGGAGGTAAAATTTATATTGAATGTAAATTTTTAAAGAGGAAAAGAAGATCCTAGATGGCAGACTAAAGACAAAGCAATATCAGAGCCCTATATGCTCAATACTAAATAAAAAGCTTTAATTGAAAAATTCAGCTGGAATGTGCGCATCAGGCAAAGGCAAGCAATCAGAGCCTACCACCAACAAAGAAACACCATAATGTATATCTCAGAAAAAGGAAACAAGTTCAGACCAGGGCTCAACATCCTTAACCTTGATTTCAATGATACACATACACCCCCCCTACACACACACAGAAACACTCACACACACACACACACACACACACAAGAATGTATGCAACAGCTCAACCTACTCACATCCATTCAACATGAATCAAAGATCTTCCTGTAATATTTGAAACTTTAAAAGTTTCTTGTAAATAATTGATAACAGATGCATAAGCAATTATTTTTGAATAGCATCTGCTATGAAAATGAGAGTTCATGATGGTTATAACTACTTAAACATCTCTGAATCTCGAAAGAATTAAACTAGAGACAATCTGAATTTGGGGACTATATTTCTACCAGCTCTTCTGCAAAGGCTTAATAAGAAGTTACGAAATCTAAACTTAAATACCAAATCAATACAATTAATAATTGTGTAAGTGAAGTGAAAGACACTGATCAGAGACTTACGCTGTCTCCAGTTCTCAGCCAGCTGCACACTGTGGCACCTTTGATTCTGCTGGGCCTGGCCCACAGTTGTATCCCCAGAGCAGTGATCCTGCTGGGGTTGGGGCTGGGAGATTTGTGGAGAGGAGGGGTGGCCATGGGGGAGGCCAAGCTGGGATTGGGGGTGGTGGTGGTAGGGAGAGGATGGGAGGCCCTGGCAGAGGCTGGTGAAGGGAGGAAGGAGGCAGTAGCCCAGTGGCTCAGGAAGCAGCAGCTGCAAAGGCAGCTGGGTTCTGGGGAGTGTCTGTGAGGTGGGGAGTTTGGCCCCTGGGGTCTGGTGGCTGGGTGAGGAGAGGAAGGAGTCTCAAATCCCACCTAAACAGACAATGAGAAATGAGACAACCATTGGCTGAAGAATTTCAAGAAGAAAGGCAGGGACTTGGGACTTATAGGTAAACTCTGGGGGCGGGGAGGGCAGCAGTGTTGGACAAGTGGTAGTCATGCCTCTCTGGAGGCCCTTGGAAGTGAGTGAGGGCCAGCTCTGCTGTGGGCTTGGCCTCACTCTCGTCTTGAAGCAGGCACCGTATAATTCTGCCTGGAATCTTTAATAGCAGCTTAGTTTAACCTTAAAGTCTAATTTATTTGTTTTGCTTTTTGTTTTTTTTGCTTAAAGTAATAGAAGAACTGGTGGGACAATCTGAAAGGATCTCTGGCTTCTTATTTTCTCATCACCCTGAGCTACAACTTGTGTGCTACCAGCTTAGATGATGGGACTTTGAGATTCTGGAAAGCAGATGCACATCATAAGGCCCCATGGCTTTGGGATTTCTCACACTCTTTTTAAAATGTAATTGTTACTAAGGTGTGTACAGTGATTTCACAATTCATGTAATGTGTACATTTGTCTTATAGACAATGCCATCCTTTCCTGAGCTTTTTCCCAGTTTCTGGTTTTTTTTTTTTTTGTTGTTGATTGTTTTTGTTTTTGTTCCTGACCTTCAGCTTGAACTCAGGATTGGGTGTTGCCCCTGAGTTTTTTGTAATCAAGGTTACTCTACCTCTGGAGCCCCAGCTCCTTTTATGGCTTTTTGGTTGTTAATTGGAGAGAAGAGACTCACAGATTTTCTCACTCCATCTGGCTTTGAACTGTGATCATCAGCCTCCTGAGTAGCTAGGATTCTAGGCCTGAGTCCCCAGTGTCCAGCTACTAAAGTGTTGGCTTCATGCTTCCCTGTTTGTGTTACAACTTTCCTTAACTCTTGGCACTAATACTACATATTGCTTGGCTCAAATCTGAATCAGTGGAACATGCTGTATTTTGAGGAAGGCAGGAATAGGAAACTGTAGGCCATGGGGACATATAAACTAAACAAATCATTGGGAACATGGCATAAAGACAAATAAGTTTATTGCCAGTTGACTGTGTCATGTCTTTACTGTTAATTCTGCATGGCCTGTGGATGATGTTATACATATCCAAATGGTCATTGGCAGAAATAAGGTTTCTCATCCTGTTCTATAAACAAAACAAAAACCAACCAAAAAATACTACCTCTGAGTCCAGCAATTTCCTCTAATTAGAGATCAGTATGCCCTAGTTTATGAAAAAATATCCATTATTCAAGTGCTGCTACTTTTTCTAACCACAAAAATAATGAAATATGTAGTTGTCTGTAGAATTGTGTATGAAAGGCATCATTTTAATTCACAAAAAATTCAGACATTTAAATGTTTATTTATCTATTTTTTGTCAGTTGTGGGGCTTGAACTCAGTGCCTGGGCACTGTCTGTGAGACTCTGTGCTCAACATAGTTAGCACTCTACCAATTGAGCCACAGAGCCACTTCTGACTTCTGAGTTGTTAATTGGAGGTAAGAGTCTTATGGGATTTTTTCTTCCTGAGCTGACTTAGAACTGTGATCCTCAGATCTCAGCATCCTGAGTAGCTGGGATTACAAGAATGACCCACTGGCACCTGGCTTCAATAGTCATTTTTAAAATGATGAACTGCTTGGTGCCTCTGGCTCACATATATAATCCTAGCTATACTTAGGATTACAGGTATGAGAAACAAACACTAGGTGTGTGTAGTTCATGATGGTTTATATTGACATGTTTTGATATTGTTTGTTTCTTATACTACATTGCTCTTATTTTTATTTTCACCTAGGTGGGAGTGATAGGTGCTAGCCAGTGTTGAACCTTCTTTGGTTGAGATGGAGCCATGTGGCTCCATGGCATGAAATTGAAATCCTCCAGCTCTCAGCTCCCAATGAACCTGGGATGATAGATATATTCCATCACGCAGAGCCAGTGGTTGGGGAGCATTGCAGGAAAAACTACACTGGTCTTGAACTGATGTCCCAAATAGCTAGCTTTACAGGCATATGCCTTCAAAACCTTGTTGTATTCTGTTTCACTTTGAAGTAGTGTTTGTACATACTTACAGAGTACAATGATAACACACTACATGTTTAATATATAGAAGTCAATACAATTAGCAGGTTAATCTCCTAAAACATTGAAGCTAATGTATTTTGGTAACCTCCTGACTGTGCTAGTTATTTTAGAATATACCATAAACATGAATACATTGATAATGTGTACTAGAAGATTGAAAGTTTATAGAGATTGAGACAAGCTAGACTATGTGTAGTAAATATATATTTATCCATTGCTGCTCTGAAGAACATTATCATATATTCACTGTGACAATACCACCATATATTCACCATGACAATAATTTTCTTGCAGTGTAGAATTTTCCATTTCATAATCTGCCATCTTTTATCTTTTTTACAATCTTCTTATAAGTATGAATGCTTTCTTGTTTCTTATAATGTTTTGAAATTATTTTAAGATGGAATTAAAATTCATTGAGTCTACTGTAATTATCTCATTTTGTTTGGTTTTGTAATGCTAAATCATTAAGACCAAGGTTTCCTGAAAGTGATGCCAGCAGACTATATCACTAAATTTTATTCTAATTACCTCTTATTATTGTATTTTGATATAGGGTTTTATTGTTGCTGTTTAATAATATAGAGTGTGGTGAAGGTGGACTGAAACTTGCAACCCCACTGCCTCCAATAACAATGCTTTCTTACTAGGATCTGGAAGCACATAATTTATCACTCTAGCTAACAGGAGGTTGAGACCTGAGATTTACTTCAGACAGCCTGAACAGGGAATTTTATGAGTCTCTCCTCTCCAGTTCAGTACAGAAAACTTGCAGTGAAACTGTAGCACAATTGGTAGGGCACTACACTCAAGGGAAAAACACTCGGGATTGTCATATAGCCCCTGAGCACAAGCCCTAAAACACACATATGCACAGACACACATTCACCCACATACACACACACTCTCACATGTACACGAACAAAATTGCAGGCAATGTTGTACCTTAAATTCTTATCCAGGGGTTGGACAACAGTCCACTTATTTGTGAAGGTTTTCCTTGATTATTTTGAAGGAGGAGGATAGTTCATGGGACACAGATGACAAGACTTTAGTGAGGAATACTTTATAAATGACTAGCTTATAAAAAGAACAGGAGCACAGCTTTTATCTTTAAATAGTACATTCCTTCAACTATAGTATTTTAAAATAATAATCATTGAATTATGAGAAGAGAATGCAGCACCTCTTCCCTTCTCCCCTTCCCCTCTGTCATAAAATATGACAAAATTATCAAAAATAGTCTTTTATCTTACAAGAATGAACACTTGTAAAAATGTCTGACTATATGTGTAATGTTTGTTTTTCAATACTTGTTTGATTTTCCCACCTCTAAGTACTTGCCTTTTTTCCAGATGACAGCATACAGGGGCATCAAGAGCAAACAGAAGATTAGGAAACAAAAACCTTACAATGTCCTAGGAAGTAGATGTCAAAAATAGATGCAAGAAGCACATGGCAGGCTGACAGGGCCATGAGATGCAAAATGATTTGTGCATTATGAGAGAAATAGTGACAAATAAGGCCTGGATCTGACCTAGGAAGGGCTCCTTGAGGCTGAGACCATGCCTGTATCTAGGCTTAGCTGAGGATGTTGGGAATTGACAATGTCCACATGTGGATATAGTGATGTGAGAGGGGAGATTTCAGTCTCCAGTTTGTCTTTGGGATGGTCTTATGTGACCAAACAGCTTAGATCATTGGACTCTGAGAAATGACACTACCTACCTCACAATGGAATAGAATATAGAACTATGAGAGCCAAGCAACTGTAACTGACATTCAGCTCAAGCCAGCTCACTTGGCCTGTGGTGCAGGAACAAGAAAGATGTTCTTGTGTTGTTTTCAAAGTTCAAGAGACTCAGCTCTCAGGCATGAGAGGTATGAGTGCCTCAATCAATGCTGCAGACTTTGGATCAGTGCCAAATTACCAATCCAATGTCTCAGGCCTTTTTTATAAGAAGAAACCAAGGGAATCACAAGGCAACTCAGGCAAGTATAACTATGACAGGAAACCTATCTAATCTCATCCAGCCCATATTAGAACCTTCTTCTTGTGTGCTTTTATATGTGTATACTGAAAAAATATTTACTGTGTACTTTTCAATCCACTCTATTACAATTACTCAATTTGAAGGGTACTCCCACTTCCACATTTCAAAGATCCATTCTTTTTACCACCTCAGTGTGACAATGAATCAGCCCAAACCCTGAATGTGCCTTATAACATATGGATCCTGGACTCAGGCTTGCTGGAAATGCTGGTAATGGACCTGGTCCCTGACTACCAGAAAGGTGATCCCTTCTATGTTGGAAACTTCCTATACCACTACAGAGAGTGGGAGACAATGGAGCAGTTGCTGGATAGTCTGTTTAAAAAGTGAATGTTCTTAAGCCAGGTGCCAGTGGCTCATGCCTGTAATCCTAGCTACTCAGGAGGCTGAGATCTGAGGATCATAGTTCAAAGCCAGCCTGGACAGGAAAGTCCAGGAGACTCTTATGTCCAATAAACCACTAGAAAACCGGAAGTGGCGCTGTGGCTCAAGTGGGTGAGTGATAGTCTTTAACTAAAGAGCTAAAGGATATCACCCAAGCTCAGAGTTCAAGCCCCACAACCAACAAAAAAAAAGTGAGTGTTCCTCTTTCAAACTCAGGGTTGATGAGACCCCTTAGCAGAGTATTGGAATACTTGGCACCTTTCTGAGACTGTTTCACTGGAGTCTGATCAAGGAGCTTGGCTTGAGACAAAGAAGTACACTCTCTGGCTAATTCCTTAGGACTGGGCTGCCAGAGCATTTCATTTGCCTCAGAAGCTAGTGGAGCCTTAGCAGTTTGCTTGCTGAGAGACCAGCATTAAAGGAATGAGCCCGTGGCATCCAACGTCCACCCTCACCTAGAAAATCACTATCTTGGAGGCCTTTGAAGGAATATAGACAGAAGAAAGGATGCAACTTAAACTTGAATAGGGGGCTTGAGTGCTGTCCCATTTGTAACACTCTACCATTTGAGCCCCAGGTCCAGTTCTGGCCTTTGGCTGGTTAATTGAAGATTAGTGTCTTTGGAATTTTACAAACTAGACTGCGTTCAAACTGTGATTAGTCGGATTAGAGGCATGAGTCATTGTGCATTTATTTGGACAGATGCATATAAGCATCCTCACAGAATTTGCATGAAATTGTGTAAACATATCTCCACTTTTTGTCTGTCATGTTTACATTACCATGTGGGTCTTAGCCAGTCCCATGTGTGTCCTGTTAGTTCAGAAAAGGAGAAGCATAGAGTTAACTTCCTTCTCTCCTCCCATTGGTACAGCTCCTACTACGATAACTGGAAGATGAACAAGCGAAGAAGTAAGTGGATGTTGGCACAAAGAGAAGTTCTGTCCTTGAAAACTGGGTATCTTTGAGGTTTCTGAATCAAAGCCAACTTTCTTCTTTGCATAGAAGTTGTGATTTTCACCAGGGGGCTGAGTCTTGGCACTTCAGTGCATAGCAGATTACACAGTTGTGGATGTGGTTGTGGTTTTGGACTCTCATGGAAGACAGGGAGGGCTGTGTATAGCAAGTCACATTCAGCGGGGAAACAACTTTCTCTTCCTATCACAGGGAGAATTTTAGAGGATTATATTTAAGAAATTTCTAGAAGTATGTTTTGAGGAGCATCCTGCTTGCAGAAGTCTCTTCCCATTTCCCAACCTGCAAGTCTTGCAGAAAGAAGCTCTAGTACAAGGCTCAGGATGGGGAGGGTGGACTCTCATTTCCCTTGTCACCAATCTGCCCACAGCATCGTTTATTCCATCCTCCTTATGTGGATGGACTTCTACCCTGATGACTTCTATGAACCCAAGAACCATGACACCCTAAAAGAACTTACACAGTATGTCAAGCTCAACATGCCCTCTTCAGACCTGCTCTTCCGCTTATATATTCTTCTGGACCATCTGGAGGAGCACATGACCCATGAGACCCAGAAAAAGAGGAAGAAGTCCTTGTTTCAATGCTTCAGAGCTTGTGAGTAGGGATGGAACCTGGGTCTCTAGAGATGGGCCTGATTGGCCAACAGCCCTTAGTACTCTCCAGCTTGGCAAAATGTCCTTTTATGGATATTCTTTGCAGGTAATATGTTCTCTTTTTGAAAGAACTTGGAAGTATCCACTCAGAAACACCCTACCTTCCCATCAGTGTTCAGTCCAAACTCAAGTTCTACAACTTCCCCCATTAGATCCTCATGGAAGTTTAGTCACACCTTAACTTCTAGAGTCTACTCTAAGAATCCTGTACCTATTTCCATTCTCAGGTTTGCATCAGCGTAGAGCAGCTCCTGCAGAACTACAGATAAATAACCCTTCAGTGATGTAGTCTATGGGGACTGATGGAGATCAGAAGCCATCACTGATCTCCAGAAAGCATGTGAACATAGAGTTTTTTTTTTTTTCAATTTGTAGAAAGGCCCAAGCAGGTTTTGAGTCCTGTGGACATCCCACTGGTTCTGAATTCCACATGTGATGCAGGTGTACCTGCACATACTACCAAGGAAGAAGATGATCCAGAATGTCTTCCATTGATGTTCACAATCCAGCTAGATCAGCTCCAAACCAGCCAAAAAAACACATCTTGGTGTGCAGGGTAAATGTGTGCTAATGGAAAATTACCCCAGTCTATGTTCAGTGAAACCAATAAGTGAGGTCCAAAATCTAGATTCAGTTGAGGAAAAGTAATCTTTCCTCAAAGAATACCCAGACCAATCTGTCCTCCTGCAAGGGATCCAATTTCCAATTGAGAAATTAGAATCTGTCCCTCCCTGGACTCAGGAAGAAAATTCTGTCTTTAATGAGGAAGTAGATCACTTTGAGGACTCTGAGGCAGAATTTCTGCCTGAAGGCAACTTAGAGGCCAATCTAGATTTAGAGATTCCTTTCCCCCTTCCTGGGAAAATCTTCATTTTTCTCTTTGTCCTGATTGTTGTAAAAGGTTCATTCTATTTATTTTTCTAACTTTATTAAAATGTCAATTTTTTTTTGTTGGTTGTGGGGCTTGAACGCTGTCCCTCAGCTCTTCAGCTCAAGGCGAGCGCTCTACCACTTGAGCTACAGTGCCACTTCCGGTTCTCTGGTGGTTTATTGGAGATAGGAGTCTCACGGTATCTCCTGCCCGGGCTGGCTTTGAACCGCGATCTTCAGATCTCAGCCTCCTGAGTAGCTAGGATTACAGGTGTGAGCCACCAGCGCCCGGCTTAAAATGTCAATATTTTTGATATATCCTAAAATTCATGAATCCTAAATATGTTTCTTTTTAAACCTACAATCTGAAACATCGTGCATACATGTTCTGTGGGGGGGAAACACAGAGTGACAGGGGGCTGTACAAGAGAGCCTACTGCATATAATGGGAACTGTTAAATGCATGGGGAGTGGCAAGGAAGCAGGTCATGACTGCATGGGGTGATATGGTGGCTGCAAAAGGTCTAGGACAGCAGATCAGATGTCCTAGAAATCTGTCAATTGGGACAAATGCCACAATACTTATAGTGGTATGTGGGACGCTCTTCCAACAGTGAGTTCAAATCTGTATACATCTTCATTGTGCTTTGGGCAAATATGGAAGAAAAATTTGACTCCAGTAATATAAAAAACCTACTTAGGGCTGAAAATATTTGACAAAATATATAGAAAATATGTATACTGGAAAGTAACAGCCATCATCAGTAGAAGAAAAAAGTTGTTTTTTTTGAGGGGGGGGTCCTGTTGTGGGGCCTGAACTCTGGGCCTGGGCGCTGTCCCTCAGCTCTTCAGCTCAAGGCTAGCACTCTACCACTTGAGCCACAGCACCACTTCTGGCTTTTTTCTTTTTGCTTATGTGGTGCTGAGGAATTGAACCCAAGGCCTCAGGCATGCAAGGCAAGCACTCTACCACTGAGCCACCTTCCCAGCCCCAGAAAGAAAGTTTACATAGATGAAAAAACACAAAATCAGGAAGAAAAAAAACACAATTAAATTAGTTATATGTTAATATGTGTTATATTCTTTATATTATATATAGTATATTATATAATATATAAGATTGAATATGATTTTTCAAACTACAAATTCATTTAAATTTTTAGTCTAGTATTTTTATCACAAAACATTAATGTAAAATATTATTGGGGAAAGTAGGGATATAATTTGATTATAATTATATGAATATATATTTGTGCATTTCTAGATATAACACTGATTATAAATAGATGAATAATTATATACATATATTTGTATATATCTGTCTGTGAGGTGAATATAATGAAACTGACTACCCTATGTATAAAAAAGCAGCTATGAGTTGAGTCCATGAGACTCAATCCTGTAATCTCAGTGATGTGGGAAGCTGGGTTCTGACTTTTAATCTCTCTTACCCCCTTGGCCTTAGATTTTCTGAGGAGGCCTGGGCCCTTCAGTGTAGCAAAGAGACACATATGCAGTGGGATCACACTCCCTGACCCCAGAGGAAAGTCAGTAGAAATCAGGACAAGCCTCTTATCTTATGACAGTCTACTCAGTTCCTGTACCAAGATGGCCATCTATAGAACATCAGATGGAAAGTTGGCATTCCCTCAAAAAAGGTCTAAAAAGAGCCTTCTGAACTATAGTCTCTGACTATACTGAATTAAACCATATTTCCCTTCCCAAGCTGCAAACACATAGAAATATAGCAAGGGCTCAAGAGAGATGGACAAAGATTTACAAATACATAAAATTATATACTCTGTTTTAGTAATTCAATGAAAATCGTCAAAGGCATGTCTTTAATTTTTCTTTTTTCTTTTTTTTTTTTTTAAAGGAAATGGAAACATACTCTGAGTGTATCAGGAACTGGGTGACAGTTTGGTTGCTGAATTTTTGAATGCACTCCTGAGCAAAGGAGACACATATATTGGGGAAATTGTGTGGGGTTGGGTGTCCTCACACAGCTTTACAAAACAATAGCCATAACTTCTATGATGTCACAGTCACCTTTGTCATAGCAGCAAATAAGTGTCAAACACTGATTTTTCCCTGAAGTAGACTCAACACCACCAAACGGCACAAAGAATAAGAGGGAATGATTACTAGCCACCAGACTTCAGCTTGAGAAGCTGTCCTGACCAGAAGCTAGGATAAATTGAGTTGGAGAAGGCTAATCTCCATGTAAGGCTCCTGAGCACTAAGGACTAGGCACTATTACAGGTATTGGAGAAACAGAAGTGAATGTGGCTCTCTCCTCAACAATTTCATGCTGAAAAGAAAACCAGAAATCATAATGATACTTTCTATAAATCAGAGACATGAAATTGGTGGTTTTGTGGCAACAACTTCACATTGGGGATGGGGAGAGACATCCCTAAAGAGGAGATAGTTGATATGAGAGCCATCATCCAGGCAATTATCTAGGAGCAGGTTTTATTTCTTTCTTTCTTTTTTTGGGTCCGGTCATGGGGCCTGAACTCTGGGCCTGGGTGCTGTCCCTCAGCTCTTCAGCTCAAGGCTCTACCACTTGAGCCACAGTGCCACTTCCAGCTTTTTTCTTTTTGCTCATGTGGTGCTGAGGAATCGAACCCAGGGCCTCATGCATGCAAGGCAAGCGCTCTACCACTGAGCCACCTTCCCAGCCCTAGGAGCAGGTTTTCCAGGCAGAAAGAACAGTAAGTACAACCCCCATTGATGGGAATGGACCTGACTTGCTTCAGAAAAGGAAAACAGCACTGACATGCTTGCTTGTGAAATAAGAATGGAAGGGTACAATGAAGAAAAGAGAGATCAGAAATGAAGATAGGAATAAATTAGATATATATTGAATGCTGCGGGTTACAAGAAGAAAAGTTATGATTTTAGTTTAAATCTGACGTGACCCACTGGAACCAAAGTGCTAAAACAGTAGTCAAACATATGGGTCTCTGGTGTCCCATAACTGGAATCCTAGTTACTCAGGAGGCTGATATCTGAGATATTTGGGCTGTACTGAAGCAAGCCCAAAGGAAATTTGGTAAGACTGATCTCCAATTAACCACCAAAAATATGGACATGAAGCTGTGATTCAACTGGTAGAGCGCTGGCCTTGAGGAAAAAACTAAGCGGCAGCACCCAGGCCCCAGGTCCAAATCCAAGGACTTCACAAAACAAAGAAGCCAACAAATAAATTTTGGTGCTGTCATTCATCATTTAGCATTCTAGTTCAATATATTTGATATGAGCCTTGGAATTATATCCTTAGCAAATGCTCTCCCGGATATTTTGCTTCATTACCAGCTTTCAAAGTCCTGGCATCACCACTGTCTCCTCCCAGTTAACATAGCAGTCTACCACTGGAAATTTGAAGATTTATTTTATTAATCACAAGAATTCTTATCATCTATCCACATACATGAAATGAATAGTAGCCACATTCCACTACTCTGAATATTTTTAATCCCCCTTTGAGTTAATTACCATTAAGGCTTAAAAACTCTAGAGTGGTTATCAAATTAATTCAACAGTCATCATTCTTCCACCCAATCTTGTAACATAAGTTTATAAAACTAGAGAGTATATGAAAGTGTACACATGATACCTTCTAACTATAATACTCTCAAGAAGTAGGGTTGTACAGAAACATCCTGATTGCATTGCCAAAGCAAAGGATAAGAGATTTAATTAAGCTACCTAACATCTCAGAAGGAAAATGCTATTGACTTTAGAACAAATTCATTAGCCTGGAACTGAGGAAATGAGTTTCAGAAATGCCAGAGGCAAAGGGTATTATTCAAATCACCTTATCATGAGGCACAAGCAGCCTGTCTAGATCAAACTTCCAGGAAAAAAAGGGATGAATGAAAAGCAATGCTTCTAAAACAAGCCAGTTGGTGGTGGTTCATGCTTTTTATCCTAGATACTTAGAAATCTAAAATGAACGGATCTCAATTCAAAGACTGGCCAGGAAGAAAACCTTCCTCTCTGCAATCAGCAGACAGGAAGCATCAGCTCTGGGCCTGAAGCCCAGCTGGATGGCCTCTGCCCACAGACATCCAGACACACAAGACCACCCGCATCTAAAATATTATCAAATACATTCAAATAATATCTTCTGTTTGGGAGATAACATTTAAAAGATGCATCAAAAACATTTCACTGAGTTCCAGTTAAAAAAGGCAGAGTGAAAGTGGAAATATGTACTCACTCACTGAAAGCTAAGTCACTGACTAGAATGATGGTAATAGGGCTAGAGGCCTATTTGGTAACTTATTCATTCAACCATCTTTCCTCACAACTTGTCAGTCAGCCTGAACAGTGAGATTTTTGGTTTTTTGTTTTTATTTTTTGTGAACATACTGTACAGAGGGGTTACAATTACATGGGCAAGATAATGAGTACATTTCTTATCAAGCATTGTAGCCTCCTCCTTTGTTTACCCTTCACATCCCTTCCCAGTCTTCCCCCACCCCCCCAACCCCCCCCACACCAAAGTTGTAAAGTTCGTTTTCGACATGACAATTTGTACTTCTCATTGTAGCAACAGGCCCACCTGTATTCTTAAACGACTTGTTTTTCCCCATCTCCTCCAAAAATTATACCGACATCAAATATAGTGAAAGCAGGGGTTAAGCAGTGAGATTTTTGAATGAAATGTGTGTGAGCATGTAGCTTGTGAAAGTAGTCATGAAAAGCTAGGCACTGGAAGCTCAGGCCTGTAAAACTAGCTACTCAGAATGCTGAGATATGAGGAACTCAGTTCAAAGACAACTGAGCAAAAAAGACTCTTACCTCCTGTAAGATTAAATTAAAAGAAAGCTGAGCTGTGCTTCAAATGGTAGAGTGCTAGCATCACATACAAAAGCTAAGGGACAGTATGTAGGTCCTGAATTCAAGCCCCAGTACTGGCTCTCATACACAAAATAATCATGTCAACACCACAGTATATGCATATGTTAGCAAGGGATATAGATGAATGGGATGATGACATCATTTACCTCACCTTTAGTCTCAAGCATTCTGTGCAGCATAGCTCAGTGTGTGAAAAGCCCTAGGTGAAATCTTTTCTCAAAACCAGCAGCTATACCCTCATTTCCCTCTGCACATTTATATTGTGTGTATATTTATATTATGTGTGTGTATACACACACACACACACGCACACACACATAAAGGGCTACATTTTTCTAATTTTGAAATATATATCCATACACACATGCTTCAGAATGATGTGCCCTTGTTTAGGTTTCATAGGGAGCACAATATATCCAGGCTCATTCTTGTAATCTTAGCTGCTCACGAGGGTGGGATCTGAGGATCACAGTTTGATGCCAACCCAAGCTAATAAGTCCTCAAGATTCTTATCTTCAATTAAGTAGCAAAAAGCCAGAAGTGTCACAGTGACCGCATTGAGTAAAATAACATAAGCAAGAGCTCCAGTCCCTCAGTTCAAGCCTGAGTACTGGCCCACTAACACTCCAAAAGCCCAAAACATCAAACCAAAAATATGTCAAAATATTTTGTAACTTTTGAGGCAAAATCCAATGAGGCAACATAGTTTCTAGTCTCTTGAAGAGTTGGTGGGGAGCCCCAAATTCAACATGTGTTAAAATGAACAAGCAACCAAATAAAATTTCCCAGTAAAGAATCTTCCTTAGTATTCACTGGGACCCCTGACAAAGGTTTTTTTCTATGCTTTTTGAAAATCAGTGTTTTTTTTTCAGTAAGGGAAATAGTATAAGCCTTTAGTGTAAGTTATAGGAGTCATTGGAAGCTCCAAGTGAAGTGAATGTACAACAAAAAGCACACAATATTACAAGTTTCTCTGCCTCTGTTGAGACACTAGAAACCTGTAATAGTGTGGCCTCTCGGAAAGAGAAGGGGGATGCTCAGCATCACTGGTCATAAAAGAAATGCAAATCAAAAGCAAAATCACATTTAGATTCCACTCACCCCAGTTAGAATGGCTATTATCAAGAGAACAAATAATAATAGATGCTAGGGTAGATGTGGCTAAATAGGAACACTACTACACTGATGGTAGGAATGTAAGCTGGTTCACTCTGGAAGGCAGTATGGAGGTTCTTCAAAAGACTAAACATAGAACTCCCCTAAGATCCAACAATCCCTCTCCTCAGCATTTACCCAAATGATCTCAAATTAGGGCACAATAAGCTACCAGCATAGCATAGCTATGTTCATTGCATCATGGTTTATCATAGCCAAGATAGAGATCCAACCCAGTTATCCCTCAATAGATGAATGGATCAAGAAAATGTGGTATATTTACACAACGGAATTTTATGCTTCTATCGGAAAAAATATCATCCCTTTTGTAAGCAAGAAAGACTTGGAAAAAAATCATATTAAGTGAAGCAAGACAGACCCAAAGAAACATGAGCTCTATGATTTCCCTCATTTGCAATGATTAGTATTAGACTGTTACTCCTGAAAGTGGATCATAATAGCTCAGGAGTTATGGGCATATATATGACCATACAACATGATATTAATTGAAATGTACGCCAAGACATAGAAACAGCAGGTCTTCTTTTGTTTAGTTGTCAATCTTGATGTAGCCAACGTACTGCAGCTAGTTTTTTCTTCTTTACGTCATTTTTCTTTTCCTATTGGTTTTATCCATGGAAATTCTTGTCTTTGATTCTGGTACCCTGCATCCTGTATATGCCTTTATCTGATTGGGAGAAGGGAAGGGAAATAACAAAATGCTGAAAGAAGTACAAAAGGTGACCCATTGCAACAATGATACTCACAAGACACTATGGCAGAAATTAACTTTACAATGTAAGGGGGGGGAGTGGAGGGAAGGGACAGAGGGTGAAAATCACTGGAGTAGGTAACAATGTTCAATGAGAAATGTAACTTAATCATGTAAATGTAACCCCTCTGTACAGCATCTTTATAATTAGATTTTTAGAAATATAAAAATTAAAAAAGTTTTCTTCATAAAATCTCAAGCTGATACCAACAGAACTTGAGTTCATGTCAAAGTGTTTTTTTAGTACTTAACCACAATTAAGTGATAATGAGAAAAGTAGCACTTTTTATTGTATTATATGAATAAAGAAAAATTTCTTTTTATTTCTGTTTATGTAGAATTCATGTTTGTGATCTGCGTTGTTCCCAAGTCAGACAAATCTCTTGTCCTTAGCTTTCTTTGGTATGTATAGCCTGGACATGTAATCTGAGGTAGAAGAATTATTCTTTGTTCAATTTGGAGGCCTAGCATAAAGGCCCTCCTCCCTGGGCAAGAAGTTAGACTGGAGGACCCCTGTCACTCGCTGTGGTTTCTCTCTCACAGCTCACTGAGGAACTTAGGAGTTTGAGAAAGTGACTGCTAATTAAGAATCTCTTACTAATTATTGGTAGAATTTGAAAACATATTTTGGTAATAAATAGACCAGAAAAAAATGTTAAGTTTGCTATTTTTTATCACTACATTTCTTTTTGTCTAAGTATAAAAGCCAGACTTACCCTAATGGCCTAGAATAAACAAAATGGCTTATAGAGCTCAGATGATTTCTTTCCACAGAAGATGACAAAAGCAGAAGAAACTGTAACAGGTCCACAAATGGCACAAGGAAGAGAGATTGTGATGTCTCCTTAAATCTTAAGATTGAATACTCAATGAAGAACCCTCGGGACTGATGACAGCTTAAGAACCTAACACTTCCTGTGTCATTTCATCATAGGAAGCAGTCACCAGTCTCTCATCACACCGTAGGTGCCATGCCTGACATGACCTTGGCTGTGTCCTTAGAGGGCCCAGCAGGGCTCTGTCATGGTCACCGGAGAGTCATACAAGAAGGTGGTAACAAAGCCCGAGTCAGGATTTTGTCAGATCTAGATGATTTGTAACAGGCACTACTGACTTCTGACTAAGAATGTGGATATATTATCGGGGTCCTGCACACAAATTTATCACGTGTTAGTTTGCACCATTTCCTTATGAAAGCCAACAAAAGGTCATTAATGCCCTCTGGACATATTCTCATCAATATTTAGTAGATAAAAAGCTATATAAAATGAAGTTCATCATGAGGAAAAAACCCAGATGAAAACCAAATTTCAGGAGCATTTACAAAAATGTTTTTCTGCACATATCTAATGTGACAAAATATTAAAAATTAATGAAGCTTGGAAAGTTAGATTGATTTCTTTTTTTTTTACTATGGTTGCAACTTTCTTTTACATTTCAATTACTTAACAAAAATAAGGTAAGCCAAGCACCACCAGTGGCTCACATCTGTATCTCTAGCTATTTAGAAATCTGAGATCTGAGGAAAGTGAACTGAAGCTAGACCAGGTAGGAAAAACCTGTGAAACTTTGATCTTCACTTAACCATTCAAAATGAAGAAGTGGAAGTTTGGTTCAAGTCGTAGACTGTTAACCTTGAGGAAAAAAGCTAAAGGTCAGCTCCCTGAGTTCAAGCCCCAGTATTCAAACACACACACACACACATACACACACACACACACACACACACACACACACACACAAACCCATCCTATCTCAAAACAACCAGTGAACAGGAAAAAGAAACAAGATGATATTTTTTTATTTTCTTTCATTTTTATTTTTAGAATTTATTTCTCGTTGAGAAGCTAAAGGGGTTCTAGAAAAGGAGGGACAAAGGTTGAACATGTGCAACAGTGGTATTCAATTGGTACTATATTTAAAATGACCTGTGCAACTTGTTTGTGGGGAAGGACTGGAAAACTGGAAGAGATGAAGGGAAAAGGTGACATTGTCCAAAAAGCAATGCACTCAGGAAAGTAGAGCTGTGGCTCAATATGAGTGCAATTCTTCAGCAAAAGAGCTCAGAGACAGTGTCCAGGCACTGGGTTCAAGCCTCATTACTGAGTAAAATAAAAACAAAGACAAAAGAAATGTAGTCATTACCACACAAATGTAACTAACTCCTCTACAGCACAACAACAATGATAGTAGTAATAATAATAATAACAATAAAAAAAGAAGGAGGAGAAGGAGGAGGAGGAGGAGGAGGAGGAGGAGGAGGAGGAGGAGGAGGAGGAGGAGGAGGAGGAGGAGGAGGAGGATGAGGAGGACGAGGAAGTTAATAAAACCAAACCAGTGAGAGAGAAAAATTGAGAGAGCAAGGGAAGGAGTGACATTTCAAAAAAGAAATGTATCCTGACCTGACTTATATGACTGTAACCTCTGTGTAACTCACCTTGATAATAATAATACAAAAGAAAAAACAGAAATATAGTGCTGGAGGCATAACCCAAATGGAAGATCAGACTAATATGTATGTGATACCAAGTTCAAACCCCATCATCAATTTCCCCTCCAAAAAATGGCTCTTCTCATCACTTGTGCTTTCCCTAGCTTATGAAAGGGGGTTCAAACAGTTAAAGAGAGAGAAAGGTAATCTGTCAGGCACAGAACTGTACTTGCAATGAGCAGTACTTGCTAGAACACATGTTGACTAGAACACATGATGACTCTATGTTTTCTGAAATAAACAGACCTAGTTGGGCTTGAATACAGGCTCCACTGTATACTAGCTGGGGACTCAAAATTAACTAAACTCTCTGGATCTCAAATTCTTCACAGGTAAAGTGAGCATAACAATACTTATCTCACGGGACTATGAGATCTGGGTGTCATCAAACATGGAGCGGGTTTTATTTTAGGTGTGTGTTCAACACTCAAACACTGCTGGAAGGAGTATAAACTGGCATGATGTTTACTATATTTCTTAACAGTAATACAACAACTACTACAGACTCACTCCTGTAATCTTACTTACAAAAGGTTCTAAGTCTGGACAGGAAACTGGAGCAGACTCATCTCCAATGAGCTCTAAAAAAGCTTGAGGTGGAGTTTGGTTCAAGTGGTAGAATGATAGACTTGAGCATAAACCTCAGGAACAGTGCCCAGACCTTTAGTTCAAGCCCTAGGACCAACACAAGCGCGTGCACACACACACACACACACACACACACACACACTAAATTTTGTATGTTCCTATCATCCCACTTAATAATACTTTCCCTCTTCCAAGTTCACCAGTTGTTGTTGTTTTTTTGTTTTAAAAGGGACTTTCTGTGTAGCTCAGGCTGCTATTAAACATACAATCCTCCTGGGTGCTGAGATTTCAGGCATGCCTACCATAATTGGCTTCACTCAGTATCTTTATTTATTATTTTTTTTCTGCAAGAAATGCATTCATACTTATGAAGATATATGGCTTAAAGCTGTTCACAGTAATATTCTACTGGACAAAATATAAATAATATAGCTGGACATGGTACTATGCAACCACATAGTAATGCCAGCCATACTCAGGAGAATAAGGAGATGAGGAAAGCTTGGTCTACACTGCAGAACTTGGTCTCCAAATGAAAGAAATTCTATAAATATTAATCTACTATGAAGCACACAATATGTTAAATTTATGTAATGGAACAAATAGATCATTGTTAATGGAAATAAAATCTTGGCAGAAATTATAAATACACATATATGTATATATATTTAAATTTGGAGAAATAAAATTTCAAGTGGTATTATCTGCATCTTTCAGTCTACTTGTCACCTACCTATTTATCAACACACTGATTTCTGTTTAGTCTTCACAAAATACTGTTCTCTCACATTAGTACAAAAAATTGCAAAACAAAAAGTACAAAAAATACATTATCATAAATACAAATGTAGTTTAATCCCTATCATAAGAATTTGGGGAAAACTTGCATTCAGTTAATGGCATTGAATACTGCTCAAGAAGGGGAGTCTAGGAGAATGTTGACTGTGTGTGTGTGTGTGTGTGTGTGTTCCATGAGTAAATAATAGAGTTAGAAGTCGACGTATTATTCTTGCTTAGTCTTTTTGCTCAAAGCTGACACTCTACCACTTGAGCCACCATCTCCACTTCTCGATTTTGGTTTCTTTTTTTTTTTTTTGGGTCCGGTTGTGGGGCCTGAACTCAGGGCCTGGGCGCTGTCCCTCAGCTCTTCAGCTCAAGGCTAGTGCTCTACCACTTGAGCCACAGTGCCACTTCTGGCTTTTTTCTTTTTGCTTATGTGGTGCTGAGGAATCGAACCCAGGGACTCAGGCATGCAAGGCAAGCGCTCTACCACTGAGCCACCTTCCCAGCCCCTCGATTTTGGTTTCTTAATAGGAGAAATATCTCAGATTTTTCTGCATGGGATGATTTAAACCTGAATCCTCACTTTTTGACCTCTAAAGTAGCTAGGTTTTAAAACATGAGCCACTGGTGGATAGCAACTACATTAACATTTTTGCATGTTTGAGTGAACTTTAAAGTAAAATATATATGTTACTTTTGAGAATGGCAGGAAATAGTAATAAATGTTTAACAGAATTTAAAACATACAAAGCTGAGAATGGCAAGTAGCTGAGAATAGAATGGAATAAATCAAAATTTCCTATAACAGTTTTCAGTCTGTGCACAGAAATGATTGAATTGTTGGAGGCCAAGGCCATCAGATAGCTGAGTTCCAGCTGGCTGCTATGCTCATGAGGCCAGCTAGTGCTGTTCACAAGAATGTGATGTTGTTGGATGGCAAAGATCAGCTTCAAGTTCGGAACCTGGAATGTTTCTATTAATCTAGAAGGGGAAATATACCAGGACCCAATGACTGGGAATGTGGTTAGTGGTAGAATGCTGGTCTAGCATGCATGATGCACTTGATTTGATTCCTCAGTATGATGTAAGCAGAAAAACTGGAAGTGGTGCTGTGGCTCAATTGGTAGTGTGCTAGCCTAGAGGAAGAGAAGTTTAGGGAGAGTGCCCAGGCCCTGATTTCAAGCCTCCAGTGCTGGCAAAACTAAAAACAAAAACAAAAACAAACCAACTAAGCACAAAATGCTGTTTGTTGAAATAAATATGTTGAAGAATTCTTTATACTCACTAGAAAATTGTGCTGTTGGGCATTCATAATGAACTTTGTTATGGAAAAATTTAAGTAAATTAATTAAATATTATCTGGCATTGGACAGGACATTGTGAGATCTAAAAATGATTGCTGCCTATGGTTACTTGACATAACAACATTAGAGATACACTTGCCAGATTGTGATTTTTTTTAAGTATACAATTGTGGGATTTTTTCTTTTTCAAAATAACTTTACTGCCGGGTGCCAGTGGCTCACACCTGTAATCCTAGCTACTAAGGAGGCTGAGAATTGAGGTTCTCTGTTCAAAGCCAGCCCGGGCAGGAAAATCTGTGAGACCCTTATCTCCAACTAAAGGTTCAGAAAATGTGAAGTGGCACTGTTGCTCAAGTAGTAGAGTGGTAGCCTTGAGCTGCAGAGCTGAGGGACAATGCCCAGACCCAGGGTTCAAGCCCTATAGCCGTCAAAAAATAATAATAGTAATAATATTAATTTTATTGTTACTATTAAGGTTTTATATATAAAGGCTACCACTTCATAAGTTTGTTTCTTTGATAAAAGAAATGCATATCCATCTTCATTGCCAACAGTTGCTATATATTTATTCAAATACACACATACACACACACAAACACGTGTAGTATAAAGACCCAGTCAGTCTGCAAGGAAATATTTTAATAGGAATTCCATAAAATATTGTCTGCTGAGATCTGACTTGAATTTATAGTAATGTCTAGTTGCTTCCACCCATGGACAAGTCATCATCATTGGTGAAGATGTTGCCATTTGAATTTAGAATGCCCCAGAAAGACCTGTGTTAAAGAAAAATGATTTACCATTTCCTGAGAATACCTGAATATTTCCATTGGAGATTAAGTTCTTCAGAGTGAAACCCATGAGAACATAGACTTTCATCTTCTTTCTTCTTTTATTTTTAATCATTCTAAGTCAAAAACTTTTCTCTTTGACATACTCTCCACCTTCACATTGTCTTGTCACAGGCCACCAAAGCAATAAAACCAACTGAACATACCCTGAAACCTTCGAACTTGTAAATCTGAGTAAGCTGCTTAATAAATGGACAATATCACTTATTATGGTAGGTTATAAAGCTAACACAGAAGTCTAGTCTTTCTAACAATGTAGAATATATTAAAATGTGCTTCATTATAAAATATCTAACTCCATATTGTATTTTGTGGTTTTGTTTCTGTTAGTCCTAGGGCTTAAACTCAGGACCTGGATGGTGCTTTTGTGTTCTAGGCCAGAGCTCGACACACAATCTGAACTGAACTCCATTTCCCCTGGTGGTTAGTTGGAGATGAGAATCTAATGAAGTTTCCTACTCAGGCTGGCTTTGAACTGTGATCTTCGGATCTCAATCTCTTAACTAGTTAAGATTACATCCTTGAACTACCAGTGCCTAACCATGTTGCATATTTTGTGTAATTCCAATTTCCAGCATTGTGTAGATGCTTTTACTACAATATATAAAAAAGTAACCCTGTTTCCATTGTATTTGATGATGGTATAATTTGTGTGTGTGGGGGGGAAAGGGAACAAACAAATTGTTTAAATAGGGATACAGATGGACCTATTGCAACAGTGAGATGTACAAGATGTTATGTAGAAAAACGAACTTTACAACTTTGGCACGGGAGTGGGGAGCGGGGTAGGGGAGATAGGTAGGGATGGTAAGGGGAAACAAAGGAGGAGGCAACAATGTTTGATAAGAAATATACTCATTACCTTGCCCATGTAATTGTAACCCCTCTTTATGGTATTTTCACAGAAAAAAAAAACTTAAAACATAATAAGGATATTTGTAAAGTTTATAATAAAGAAAGAATGTTCAGCCTTTACAAAATGTATGCAAAATCTATGCTAAACTATTGATATTTACTATACCTTTCCTGTAATCAGTTTGATATAGTTTAATATTTGTCATGCCAAGTTTCTCTATATTCTACTGGAGATTTACTTTTTTCATGTATGTATGTATATGTATATGTATCTATCTATCTATCTATCTACATATCTATCTATATCTATATATTCTGTATAGATTCTATATTCTCTCTCTCTAGATATATTCCAATGTGGATAATTAGACTTGAAACTTTGCTTTGTTATTCTGTTCGGAAGCTGAAACTGGTCAGCTCATTCTGTGACAATATCTGTGCTCATTCTCATCATTCCTTTATTTACCACACAATCTGCCTTCTAAAATCAGCTTCATTTCCTAGGTAAGGTTACCAATCAGTCCAACCAATATACACCCAGAGGCTTTTAATAAAGCAAGCTTTAAGGAAGGAAGATAACATGAAGTGACAACTACAGAATTTCTACAGAGACATGATATTGTTCACATATCTGCCTTCCTTCTCTTCTCATACTTCAGAAAGCATTGACTAACCCTGTAAATATACTGCATTTATAACTTAAGGATCAGTGTTTTTTTTTTTCAACCCGAAACCTTCTTTTCCATGATTTTTAACATAAACTTCTAGGACTTTTTTTCATTGTGATAGGATTCCATTGAAAACGAAGCCAAGTATATCAAGAAAGCCAATGTTTTCAACTCAGAGTACTAAACAAAAGAGGGAGAAAATGAAGGTTAGCTATATATGTTAAGCACAAATAGAGGCAATATCAAGATATTTTGAAATTGTATATTTTTACTGGATAAAGTGGCTCAAACCTGTAATATTATCTGCTTGGAAAACATAGATTAGAGAATTCCAGTTCCAGGCAAGCCCAGACAAAAAAAGAAGTTTCAGAAACTCTAACCATTTGCTGGGTGCAATGTGTTTTGCTTGTTCAAGCAGGCCCAGGCATAGTGATACTACCTCAAAATAAGCAATCAAATTACATTCTGCTGTTATGGCAGTAGTAGAGATGCTGTTTCACAAGTATAGAGTTTTGGGTTCAATCTTCCAGTACTGCTAGGCATTTAAGTGTGTGACAGGGCAAGAATTTGGCATGTCTAAGGTCAAGATTTCACACTCTTTTTACAAGCTCTAATAAAACCTTTACCTCTTTTGGTATTTAAAAAAAAATATACCATAACTTCCATGCCCAAACCAAATAATTTCTTATCAGAGCTTTTCTCCTATCTGTTAACTAATATGTTATGTGTTGGATACTGTCCCACTGAAATCACACTAAAGATAAAAAATCCATTGTCTTAGAAAGTGACTGCATTTGGAAACAGAATCTCAAAGGTAGCATTTAAGTTGAAGTCTCCTCCAAGAGAAGCAGAAGGCCTTGAATATTCCAAGGAAAGAGGACACAGAAGAAGCCAACTCTGATCTTGGAGTTTTAGTTCCACCAACTCAGAGGCAATGTATTTACAGTGTTAATGCTACCCAATCTGTGGTAGTGTATTATTACAATTAATAACAAATGTGGAATCTATAAGACATGAAAAGTCATTGACTCTTGGGGTCCATGACTCATCTCTACAATGCTAGTTATTAAGAAGGATGAGACATGGGGGATAATGCTTTTCAGGCTAGTAGGAAAATTCATGAGTTACTATCCAATTAACTATAAAAATTTCTGGGCTGGAGACATGGTTCAAATGGTAGACTGATTATTGTTAACAAACAAACTGAGAACATGAGGTATGTTCAAGCCCAAATTGGGAGAAAGAAAAAGTCCTTAGAATACTATGAGAAACAGAGCTATGAATAGGAAAGCAGAAACAAAAGAAATAAACATTGATACAGACAGACCTTCCCAATGTCAAATATGGCACAAACTCTAATATTTAGGGTTTTCCTTCCTATACAGTAGAAATAAATGGTATTTTGATTTGACAAAACTAAAGTGTAAAACTGTATGCAATAAATAATCACATTACTTTTATGTTTCCATAATTTAACTTGTTTTCCTACAAAGTTATAGAATAGTGTAGCTTTTGAAAATAAACCAATGTTGCACTTTGAAATATGATTATATATCCTTGCAAGTGTTGTCTAAAACTGATCTACAGTGAAATGATTGCCATTGGTATCTTTCTCAAGATTCCAAATGTTTATATTTTCTGCTGACCTTCCACAAAAATCATACCCCAAACATAACTTTTTAGTTTGTTCATGCAATCATAGAAACATAAACATATGGCACAAAATGTTAATTACCTTTATCTGCTGTCATTAATGTAGTATAACTAATACAATTAAGTATATACCTTGAGAGAAATAAGATTCTTCCTTCTAAATACAGATTTGCAGGCATACATGCGCGCGTGTGCGCTTACACACACACACACACACACACACACACACACACACACACACACACACACACACACACATATTTACCACTCTGACTCAGGTTAGGTTCCTGACATTGAGTATCAGACAATGATCTAATAATCAAACTTTCCTGCCCAGATATAAAATACATTCGTAATTCCACACATACAAAAATACCAGATCATTCAAAATAATGAGAATATATAAAAGAACCATCCAGCTCCTGAGCCATTTACTCACTGATTTCATTCATTCATGATGATTCATTTTTCATATAATAATTAAAAATCTTTTTGAGTCTCTGATTAGCAGACAAAAATATGTTGTCATATAATAGAAAATGTAGATAAAATTACTTGTCTCTAGGTAATCTTTAATATATCTTATCAAAGACTTCTGTTTCCTTCTTGCAGAGTCTGTTTCCAGCATTTTGCCATCATGTCTAATATTAAATTACAAAGGACATGCCATATTCCTTAATTCATTTTTCCTAAAGGTTACACTATGGAGTTGAATTTGATTTGTTTGCGTATTCTAAATTAAATATTCTCAACAACTTGAATTATTGTTGATGTTACTCCTAAGCCATTTGAAACATCAAAAAGAACTGGAAATTCACTTGGCAATGATTTGTGACTGGTAGTAATGGTTGTGGGGGGATGAAGGACTTGAATTATCTAGAGTGTCTTAAAAATGGTACTGTTCTTTAAAGGGCTGATCGTTTAGTAAGCTTTTTTTTTTATTGTAAAGATACTATACAGAGGGTTACAGTTACATGAGTAAGGTAATGCGTATACTTCCTCTTGAACATTGTTACCCCCTCCATTGTTTTCCCCCTACCATCCTCTCCCTCCCTCCCTTCCCCGAGGTTCTTTTTTTTTTTTTTTGATTGTGATTAAGTGATTACATAATTTCTGGAAATTCACAGTATTGTGGAATAATGATGCTTATTTAAAATCACAAGTTCATTCTAACTTTCCTGGAGCAAATTGTCTATCACAGTCTGTAATATATAACGGTGTTCACATGTTATATACCATATATGTGATCAGCAGCATGGGGATATTTAGTAGTGGTTCAACCAGATGAGTGGGAGTTCTTTGTTTCTTAACTCCTGTTAGTTTTGTCGTTTCACCTAACCTTTTGGATTTAGCATCCACTTATCAGGGAGACCATGTACCGTTTGTCTCTTCGTTCTTGGCTTACCTCGCTCAACATGATTCCTTCTAGCTCCATCCATTTCCCTGCAAATGCCATTATTTTGTCATTTCTAATGGCTGCATAATATTCCATTGTGTATAGATACCACAATTTTTGGATCCATTCATCTGTGGTGGGGCACCTAGGTTGTTTCCATATCCTAGCTATTGCAAACAGTGCTGCAATAAACATGGAGGTGCACGTGTCCTTGTATATTGGTTCCTGTTGTTCAGGGTAGATGCCTAGAAGTGGTATGACTGGGTCGTAAGGGAGGTCAATCTTTAGCTTTCTAAGGACCCTCCAGACTGCTTTCCAAAGTGGTTGTATAAGTGTACATTCCCACCAGCTGTGTAATAGGGTTCCTCTTTCTCCACATCCCCTCCAGCATTTGTCGTTGGCTGATTTGTGGATGTGGGACATTCTGACTGGGGTAAGGTGGTATCTCAGGGTTGTCTTTATTTGCATTTCCTTCACCACCAGGGATGATGAACATTTCCTCATATGTTTCTTTGCCATTTTTATTTCTTCATTTGAGAAGTCCCTCTTTAGTTCCCTTGCCCATTTAGTAATTGGTTTGTTAGGTTTGGGAGGGATTAGTTTCTTGAGTTCCCTGTATATACAGGATGTTAACCCCTTGTCTGATATATTGCTGGTAAATATTTTTTCCCAATTAGTTGGTTGTCTTTCTAGCTTAGTTGTGATAGATTTAGCTGTGCAGAAGCTTTTTATTTTAAGGTGGTCCCATTTGTCGAGTCTCTCTCCAACTTGTTGTGACCCTGGGACTCTGTTCAGGAAGTTCCTTCCTGTGCCTATTAGTTCAAGTGTCTCTCCTACTCTGTCCTGCAGTAGTTTCAGAGATTCAGGTTTAATGTTAAGGTCTTTAATCCATTTTGAGTTGATGTTGGTGCATGGTGATAGGCTGGGGTCCACTTTTAGTTTTCTGCATGTGGCTGCCCAGTTTTCCCAGCACCAGCGGTTGAAGAGGCTGTGTTTCTTCCATTGTATGTCTTTGGCTCCTTTGTTGAATATCAGCTGGCTGTAGGCCTGTGGATTTATTTCTGGATCCTCTATTCTGTTCCATTGGTCTTCGGGTCTGTTTTTGTGCCAGTACCATGCTGTCTTTGTGATTATAGCTCTGTAGTAGAGTTTGAAGTTCGGCATGGATAGCCCTCCCATATTGTCTTCATCCCCTAGAATTGTTTTGGCTATTCTAGGTCTTTTGTTGTTCCATATGAATTTTTGGACTGTTTTCTGTATTTCAGTGATGTATGTCATTGGGATTTTAATAGGAATTGCATTGAATTTGTATATTAGTTTTGGAAGTATTACATCTTTACTATATTAAGTCGGCCTATCCAGGAGCATGGGAGGTCTTTCCATTTCCTAGTGTCTTCTGCAATTTCTTTCTTTAACTTTTTATAGTTCTCATTAAATAGTTCTTTTACGTCTTTGGTAAGGTTAATTCCTAAATATTTTATTTTTTGGGAGGTTATTGTGAATGGGGTTGCTCCCTTTATTTCCCTCTCTTCCTGTGCTTTATCAGTGTATAGGAAGGCAACTGATTTTTGTGGGTTTATTTTGTATCCTGCTATTTTGCCGAAGGGCTTTATGATTTCTAAGAGTTTGGGGATGGAGTTTTTGGGATCGTGGAGGTATAGTATCATGTCGTCTGCAAAAAGGGATAGTTTAACTTCTTCTTTCCTTATGCAGATCCCTTTAATGTCTTTTTCTTGCCTTATTGCCCTGGCTAAGGGTTCTAGGACTATATTGAAGAGGAGTGGAGACAGTGGGCATCCTTGTCTTGTTCCTGATTTTAGGAGAATTGGTTGTAGCTTTTCCCCATTAAATATAATATTGGCTATTGGTCTGTCATAAATGGCTTTTATTGTTTTTAGAAATGTTCCTTCTATTCCTATTTTCTCCAGAGCTTTTAGCATGAATGAATGTTGAATTTTATCAAAGGCCTTTTCTGCATCTGTGGCGATAATCATGTGATTCTTGACCTTGGCTCTGTTGATATGTTGGATTACATTTATTGACTTACGTATGTTAAACCATCCCTGTGTCTCTGGGATGAAGCCTACCTGGTCATAGTGTATTTTTTTTTTATGTGTTTCTGGATTCTGTTAGCTAGAATATTGTTAAGGATCTTTGCATCTGTGTTCATCAAGGAAATTGGCCTGTAATTCTCCTTTTTGGTTGGGTCTTTGCCTGGTTTGGGGATGAGTGTGATATTGGCTTTGTAGAATGAGTTTGGGATAGCTCCCTCCTTCTCTGTTTCTCTGAAGAGCTTGAGGAGTATGGGTATTAGTTCTTGTTTAAAGGTCTTATAGAATTCTGCTGTGAATCCATCTGGTCCTGGGCTTTTTTTTGTTGGAAGACTTTTGATAGCTTCCTGTATCTCATTATAGGATATTGGCTTATTTAATTGGTTAACTTCTTCTTTTCTCAGTTTGGGCAACTTGTATTTCTCTAAAAATGCATCCATTTCTGCCAGATTTTCTTCCTTTAGAGAGTATAGCTTTTGAAAGTAGTCTGTTAGAATTGTTTGGATATCTTGGGTACGTGTTGTGATGTTTCCCGTGGCATCCCTAATCCTATTAATATGGGTTTCCTCTCTTCTTTTTTTAATTAATCTTGCCAACGGGCCATCAATTTTGTTTATTTTTTCAAAGAACCAGCTTTTTGTTTGGTTTATTTTGGTTATGGTTTTCTAATTTTCTGATTGGTTAATCTCTGCTCTCAATTTGGTTATCTGGCTTCGTCTAGTAGCTTTAGGTCCCATTTTTTCTTGTTTTTCTAGCTGTTTTAGTTGCAACATGAGATTATTTACTTGGTCTGTCTCCATTCTCTTGATGTGGGCACTGAGGGCAATAAATTTGCCCCTCAGGACTGCTTTTGCTGTGTCCCACAAGTTTCTTTGTGAGGTGTTTTCATTTTCATTGAGTTGTAGGAAATACTTTATTTCTTCTCTGATCTCTTCTGTTACCCAGGCCTTGTTAAGGAGTGTGCTGTTCAATTTCCATGTATTAGAGAAATTTCTGCGGTATGCTTTGTTATTGAGAGCTAGCTTGATTCCACTGTGGTCAGATAGGATACAGGGGATTATGTCGATCCCTTTGTATTTGCTTAAATTCCTTGCACGAACTATGATACGGTCTATTTTGGAGAAAGTTCCATGAGCTGCTGAGAAGAATGTGTACTGTGTTGTTTTAGGGTGAAATACTCGGTAGATGTCAGTTAATTTCGCTTGAAGTATGGCCTCACTTAATTCGGTAGCTTCTTTGCCAATCCTCTGGTTGGTAGACCTGTCCTTTGGTGAGAGTGGTGTGTTAAAGTCTCCTAGTATTATTGTATTGGGATCTATTTTATTCTGTAAGTTTGAGAGCATTTATTTGACATATCTGGGTGCACCAATATTTGGGGCATATAAGTTGATGATGGTTATATCCTCCTCTTGGATTGTTCCCTTTATTAATATGTAGTGTCCGTCCTTGTCTTTCTGTACTGATTTTAATGAAAAGTTTATTTTGTCAGATATCAGGATAGCTACACCTGCTTTCTTACTGGGGGCATTTGATTGGTAGATCCTTTTCCACCCCTTCACTCTGAGTTTGTTTGTATGTTTGGCTGAGAGGTGGGTCTCCTGAAGGCAACAAATGGATCGGTCTTGTTTTCTGATCCAGTCCTCAGTTCGTTTTCTTTTAATTGGCGAATTCAGCCCATTTATATTAAGAGAAAGTATAGAGAGATGCATTGTTGTCCCTGCCATTCCGTTTTCCTAAGTTTTTCTTCTTTCCTTTCTTCCTGTGCTTGCTCAGTTAGACTTTGAGTAACGCCTGTTTGGGGCAGGTCCCAGTTCCTGGCTGCTTTCTTCAGGTTGTGTCCTCCCTCTTAGAATTCTTTGTAATGCTGGCTTAATGTTTATGTATTCATTTAGTTTTTATTTGCTATTAAAAGTTTTCAGTTCTCCATCGAATGTGAATGCTAGCTTTGCCGGGTATATTAGTCTGGGTTGGCAGTTATTGGCTCTCAGGGCTCGTATGGTGCTTTCCCAGGCTTTTCTTGCATTCATTGTTTGTGTGGAGAGATCTGCAGTGATTCTATTTTTTTTCCCGTTGTAGTATAGCTCCTTCTTCATTTTTGCTGCATGCAGGATTGTTTCCTTATTATTCAGATCTATCATTTTTACTATAATGTGTCTAGAAGTGTTTCTGCTGGGATCTTGCTTGTTGGGTGTTCGATAAGCTTTTGTGATGTAGTTAAGATGGTCGTTTTTGAGGTGGGGAAAATTTTCATTGACTATCTTGTTAAATAGGTGTTGCATTCCCTTGCTCTGGAATTCCTCACCTTCGTCCACTCCGATTATGCGAAGGTTAAATTTCTTGGCATTATCTGCTTGCTCTTGAATTTCCCTTTGGCTTAATTTGAGTGATTTTTCCATATCTGTCACTTTTTGGTCCAGTTGGTGTATTCTGTCTTCTGTATCTGACACTCTACCTTCCATTTCATTCACTCTGTTGACCGTGGCTTCTATTGTGGTTTGCATGGAGGAAATGGATCCCTTTATGGATTCAATGTTGGTTCTCAGAGTACTGATCTCACCTCTCAATGAGTTATGCATTACCTCTAATTTGGCATTTATCTCATTTCTTACTGAGGTTTGTGCAGCTTCTATTTTTGCATCCAACTTTTGTTTGATATCCTGTATCTCTTTTGATAGTTCATCCTTGTGCTCTTTCAATTTCTGATCAATTTCTCACTTTATTTCTTGAGTCATTGCCTCCAGCAACCCTTGGATGTAGCTTTTGTCTTCCATTCCTGCTTTGCTCCCACTGGGGCTCTCTCCTACATGGCTGCTGGCTTTTGAGGTGAGCTTGCTGTCCTGGGTGGTGGTAAACCTTGTGATTTTTCTCTGTGATTTTCACATGGGGGTTCAGGAGACTGCTCTTCAATCTTGTTTTGGTGTGTCTGTCTTTGCTTGGTTGCTGATTCTGTATTGGTAGAGAGAGTCTGTGCCTGATCTGGATTCTGTTGGGAGCCTATTTCCAGCTGCTATTCTGACTTACTTAGGATTCTCAGCTCTCTGCTGTAGCAATTCCCGCCTTTGGAAGGGTTGAGCAGCCTAGACTGCTTGTGTTTGCTCCTGCGGGTGCTCTTGCGAAGATCAGATGCTCTGGATGCACTCTCCCAAATACTGGAGTCTGCTATGGGCTCCTGATGTGTTTTTGTTTGTTTGTTTTGGGCTGGTTGTGGGCTTGAACTCTAGGTTTGGGTGCTGTCCCTCAGCTCTTCAGCTCAAGGCTGGCACCCTACCATTTGAGCCACAGCCCCACTTCTGACCCTTTTTGCTTTGTTCAGGCGCCGGTCCCCGGGCCTGGTTCCGGCCCCAGCCTGGAGCGCGCTCGTTAGGCCTGTGCTAACATGTATACCACCTAGGTTATGCAGCCTGGAGGACACAGTTCAAATTTCTTCTACTGTTGGTAGTCTTGACCCAGGGGCGCTGTTCCTGGCTTGGGCATTTAAGCTCCCTTCCAGGGGTGCTCTTGCTCTGGCCTGGCCAGCAGAGTGTGCTCCACTGGCTGGTGGAGCTCTCGAACAGTTCCCAGTTTTAGTGGGTCCTGTGGTCTGGGTGTTGGGGTAGGGAGTCTAGGTCAGGGTCTGGGGATTCCCTCCAGCTCTGGTCTCCCTTGAGGGATTCACTGTCCCCTGTTGGGTACTCACCCTGTTGGTCGTCAGTTGTTGTTGCAATCCGAGTTCAGTTGGGGTAGTTGCGGGCTGGGTTGGGCGCCCCCCCGCCGGGTAGTTGCGATTGCGATTGGGCGGGTGGTCTGCGGACAGGTCTCTTTGTCGTGCTGCTGGTGCCGGGCGGCTTTGGCGGGATGGAGCCTCTCCGCTCCGGTGGAGAGTGAGGGGTGGGGGTGGGATCCTCGTGGAGACTTCCGGCTGGTAGGTTTCTCTGTTCCTGGCGATCCGCTGTTCTGCAATCCTGTACCTGGTGATCTGCAAGAAGCCCCCTGTGTCTCTGTGGCTCCGGCAGCCCCCGCCGGGCCGGCTGGCCGGCGGCTTGGCGCACTGCCGCGCGGCCAGGAAAGGTTGGGGGAGGGGTCTTCTCTCTTCTCTGTTCTGAAATTCTTCTTTTCCTCTCTTTCTTTTTTTGTTATTTTCCACCTCTGGTTTTTCTCTGAGTGTTCGTCTTTTTGTTGTTGTCGGTCTCTTGGGGAGATTAAATGTTGGAACTCGAACTCTCTTTTTGGTTGGAGAGAGCTGTGGCGTTTCCCTACTGCCCCGTCGCCATCTTGGTCCCCCCTCCTCCAGCAGTGTGTTTTTAAGCCTCCATGTGTTACAGGATTTTCTTTGGTGGATTTTGGTGCTGAGTTCTAATTTTGTTCCCTTGTGGTCTGAGACAATTCAAGGTATAACTTCAATGTTTCTGAATTTGGACCAGTTTGCTCTGTGGCCTAATAGTTGTCTATTTTGGAAAATGTTCCATGTGCTGCTGACAAAAACGTGTATTGTGATGCTGCGGGGTGAAATATTCGGTAGATGTCTGTTAAATCTAGTTTATCTATGCAGTTGTTTAGGTCTGCAATTTCTGTTTTTGTAGAGTTGATCTATCTAGTGGGGAAAGTGGTGTGTTAAAATCCCCAACACTTAATGTCTTTGGATCTGTGTGGGATTTGAGTTATAGTAGTGTTTCTTAGTTAAATTTGGGTGCTCTGTTTTTTTGGCGAATAGATATTTAGGATTGTAATATGCTCCTGAAGGAGAGATCCCTTAATTAGCATGTAGCGACCTTCTTTATCTCTTCTCACTAATTTTAATTTGAAGTCTATTTTATCTGATATTAGGATTGCAACTCCCACCTGTTTATGGGGGCCATTTGCTTGGTAGATTTTGTTCCAGCCTTTCACATTGAAAATGTGTTTGTTTTTATGGGCAAGATGTGATTCCTGAAGGCAGCAGATAGAAGGATCTTGCTTTTTAATCCAACTAGACAGTCTATGTCGCTTAATTGGAGACTTAAGTCCATTAATGTTGGGAGATAGGACTGAGAAGTATTTGGGAGTTCCTGCCATGTTATCCACCTTCTTGGGGGCTGTGAAAACTGGGTTCTTCCTATGGTTCTTGGATTCTCAGTTTGGGTGAGGTTTCTTGGCCTTCATTGTGGTCTTGTTGGTTTTCTATGTGTAGGACATCTTTAAGAATCTTTTGTAGGGCTGGTTTGGTGGAGATATATTGTTTCAGTTTTTCTTTGCTATGGAAGGTTTTTGTTTGACCTGAGGTTATGAAGGAGAGTTTAGCTGGATACAGTATTCTTGGTTGATAGTTGTTTGTCTTTAGGGCATGGCATACATCATTCCAGGCTCTTCTTGCTTTGATTGTCTCTGCTGAGAAATCTGAGGTGATTTTAATTGGTTTCCCTTTATAGGTGAGTGATACTTTGTCCTTGACAGCTTTAAGGATCTTTTCCTTGGTCTGAATTGATCCTGTGTGGATTATAATGGGGCAGTGGTATGTCCTATTCTGGTCTGGTCTATTTGGAGTTCTATAAGATTCTTGTATCTGAATAGGCCTATCTTTTTGCATGTTTGGGAAGTTCTCTGATAGGATCCTGTTAAACAAATTTCCTATACCATTAACTTCTGTCTCTAGGTGCTCCTCTACAACCATTATCCTCAGATTATGCCTTCTGATGGTGTCTTCCAAGTGTTGAATAGATCTATCATATTTCTTGGATTTGTCTTGGATGGTTGTATGTTCTTTCTCTATAATAGCTAGGCTGTCTTCAATCCCTGGGATTTGATCTTCTGCATGGTCTAACCTACTATCAAGACTTTCTACTTTGTTTTTTATTTCTTTTCCTTCTACTTGGTCGGCTTTCATGGCTTCAAATTCTTTGTTGGAGCTTTGTTTTAGATTTTGTATGAACTTCTTTTCTTCCTTAATTTGGTGTTCAGTGTTTATTCTCAAATCACTTAGTTGATTGGTTATGGTTTCCTTGGACTCCCATTCCTTCTGTTGGGTTCCATTCAGCATTCCCTTTGTGGACTCCCTGACTTCTTTCAGCTCTGTGTTTATGGATTCCATGAATCCCTTTAGTGATCTTTCTGTATTCTCATCCTGCTCTCTGAATTCCTGTATTACTCTCTGATTAGCTTCCTCATGTTCACGCAGTTCCTGTAGTTCTCTTTGGGTGTTCTCAACCTGCTCATGTCATTCCTGGCTTTCTCTTTGAGTGTTCTCAAGTTGCTCATGCAATTCCTGTATCAATCTCTGAGTAGCTTCTTCACGCTCATGATATTCCTGCATTTAAAGTTTGTTTTGCCTCCTCTCTCTCCCTATCATGCTCATACAGAGTCCTTTGCAGGTTTTCAATCTTTTCATTTACCATGTTTACCAGTAGTGTTTGTAGAGCTTTTTGGGAACTCTCCTCTGGATTATTCATTATCTGTTCTGTCCCCTGATTATGAGTAGGAGTTGAGATACCCGGACTTGCCATTTTTCTTGTGTTTTTCCAGATTGCTCTGCCCATTTGAGATGAAAGTAACACCAGTTTTGTGTTAGCACAGTATTTTAAGGCAAGCATCAACCAAAGTCTGTAGTTGCACAGTCAAAAGTCTGCAGATACAATCTAGTTCAATAGATATATCTATTCAACATCAAACAACTATGTATTAATGGGCTACGAACCACAAAGAAGAATTTGGCAAACAGAAATGATTAGGTTTAGGGAGAGATGTAGGTGAAAATAGGCATAGAGGGATGCGGAAAGGCAGAAGGAGAGGTAACTAAATCCTAATCTCAAAGCGGGAAATAGGTTGGATAGAATGATAGTAGAGAGAGAAAAAAAGAAGAAAGAGAAAGAAAAAAAGAAGAAAAAATGGAAAAACAAAAATTAAAAATTAAAAAGTGCAACACTTAAAAATTATGCAAAAATGAAAACGTAATATGCAGAGAAGAACGTTGATAAAATAAGAGAAGGGGAGGGATAGAAAGGAGACGTGAAAAACTTAAAAATAAAAATGCTTAAAATATTATATAGGCATAAAGAGGTAGTACTGCTATTAAGGAATTTAAGTCTAAGAGGTTTTAAATTGAGTAATACATTTCTGGATTAAGTGTGTACACAATGGGGCTAAGGTCTAATAATCGACTACAGGTATATCTGAGGATGAGCAGAACAGCAATTAAGTCATGCAAAGAAGAATGAGAGAAAAGAAAAAGTGAAAAGAACGAGAAGGAAAGAAAAAAAGGATCAAATGGTGAGTGGAACTAAACAAAAAAATTAAAAAAGAGAAAAAAGGAAAAGGGAAAAAAAGTATACACACATATACCCCTAAAATAAAAATTATTAGAGGAAGACAAAAAAGTTAATAGAAAACAAAATTTTTTTAAAGTTAAAAATTAAAAATTAAAAAAAAGTTTTAGAAAAAAATTTTTTAATAAAAGGTGCAAAAAAAGAGTTCTTTGATTTTTTTGGGGGGGAGGGGAGATGGGAAGATCCTGTATCTCCCTTGTGTCCATAACCAGTCTCTTGTTGGAGTCTCTGGTCTGCTTGTGGTGTTTGATTTTCCTGTGGCTTGGTTGGTTTCGTAAGTCAGTTTGTTTGAGCAGGCAGAAAAATGCTCTGCTTTACCCAGGATTTTGTGATCCTCCTCCCAAGATAGGTCAATGGGAGGGAGATCTGCTTTGAGTATCACAAAAGAGGAAGATGGCTGTTTCCTCTAGTTTGGAGATGTTGTGATGAGGCTAGGTTCTGGGTAGAGTTGAGGCCTTTCAGCAAACAGCTGCTTTTCCCTAAGGAGCTAGCTTCTGAGAAACTCACAGAGCCCAACCTGGAGCCATTCTCAGGGTTTATGTTTACTGAATTTCAATTGATTGTCAAGGCTGATGTAGGGAGGGGCAGCCTCTGGCTTTGATTACCTGTGTTGCAGGTATGGCGGCTATGGCCACAGCCACCACAGCTGTGGCAGCTGGCAAGTGCTCATATCTGTCTCCTTGCCTGGATTTTCCCTCTCTGGCCTAACTCTCTGCACTGTGATGGCACACTTGGTGTGATTCTTTTGCTTTAGGACTGTTCACTGGAACACTAAAACTGCTTTCTATGCAAGAGCTTGTTTAGCCTCCAGCTTCTCCTCCACCATCTTCCTGGAACTCCATCGAAATAGTCATTTTTGAAAATCACAAAATGACATCTCTTGAAGCTTCTTTATCTATTAAATAAAGTGTATTTGCATTCTAAATATGTCATTCATCTCTCCAACAATTGTATAACCAAACCAACTCCAAGGCAAATAGTTCCTCTGATTAATTCAAGTAAATATTTAGGAATAGAAGTTATCACAATTGTATAGAAATATTTACCCACCACTCTAGAAATTAAATCTGAAATCATAAAGGATTGGGATTAATAATTAGCTTTCACTATGTTGCCATAAAGAGGTGGTGAACCTTTTCAAGTGGGTACAGTTTTAGAGATTTGGTCACTGAGAAATTGTGATCAAAGAGGACATTAAGATCAAAGTCCTTTCCTCCTCTTCCTTCTTTTTCTTCTCTGTCTCCTTCTATTTTTTCTTCTCCCTCTCACTCTTCCTCTCCCTCTTCCCCTCCTCCTCTTTCTTCCTCTCCCACTCCTATTCCTCCTCTTCTTTACTTGCGGGCTTCTATGAACACATGCTCCATCTAATGTTCCTGACATGGGGTACAGTGCCACCACCAATCCAAAGCAATGAGGATAAGAAACATAAACTGAAATGTATAAAATCAGAAGCCAAGATTAATCTTTTCTTCTTTTAAGTTGATTTTATAAAGTACTTTGTCATATTAATAGGAGGCTGACACAGCATGCTGTCATTTATTATAAGGGATAAGATTTGCTGGAAAAAATGTGACCTTCTGAATTTCTCCAATGATATCCACTAGACTGACTGCTCAGACTGTTTATGTACTAGATTCAAAGATGTTCTAACACTTGACATAGGATATGAACATTTTCAGATGCACCTGCAGGGTCTCTGATTCAATCTTCATTGGATCCGATCCCTTTAATAATGATTACTTGAAAGAACAATATAGAAGGAGAGACAGATATCATACAGAGATTAAGAATTAGCCTAAGAGATTTAGAATATTAAAGGCAATGAGGAATAAGCCTAGTTGATAATTAGTTCTTCAATAACCAAAAATGGTTCCTTAGAACAGTTTTCTGCTATACCTTAGTTACTATCATTTATTCCTTCCATCTGGAGTTATTCGTTCTCTTCTGTCACAACTGCTAATTAGCCTTTGCCTTTTTGGTGCCATGACTGACCAAAAAGATTTCCAAATCTCACTTAGACTACCCTTTTGATTGTGATTAGCAGTGATCACTCAAAGCCTGGAATCTTTGAATTTCCAGAATTAATCTTCACCTGACATCTAACCACATTCCTGGCATTAATTGCTGTGACCTAATGAACAAATCTTTTTTTTTCAACACAGTATCCTAATATAGGTAAAGTACATGAATTAGAGACTATTGTCAGGTATCAGTATGAAAGGAGCAATTATATATTCCAAGTATGGGTTATTTATTTTGCATTTACTAACTAAATGTTGTCTTTGTTTTATTTATTTATTTATTTTTGCCAGTCCTGGGGCTTAAACTAGTCCCTGGGGCTAGGGAATTATCCTGAGCATTCTTTTTTTTTTTTGCTCAAGGCTAGCACTCTACCACTTGAGGCACAGCAGCACTTCCAGTGTTTCTTTTTCTGTTTATGTGGTATTGAAGAATTTAACCTAGAGTTTCATGCATGCTAGGCAATCACTATACCATGAAGTCACATTCCCAGAGCCCTAAATGACTTTCTTAAGATGGCATTACATTTTCATTCCGTAACTATGTATCATAATTTTGGCCAGGTGCTAGGAAAGGACATAGAAATCAATGCTAAGTCCAGTAAGGCTGAAATTCCTATCCCATCACTAAGGAAGTACAGTGTTAAGACTTGCAGGCTATTAGGACTCAGGGCTCCCAGAGCGTTAGCCTTGAACTGAGGGACCTTGACAGGCCCAGAATTCAGGCCCCACAACTGACCAAAAAAAATCACCATATTATCATACCATTCCACGGATAAATGTCTAATAGCAGATAGTTTTAGAACCTATCCCTCTGATTTGAATATTGCTTTTGCTTCTACCTACAGTTAAATAATAGATTATTTTTCTGCTCTATCTTCCTTATGGACTTTCTTACATATCTGAAAACAAAATAAATCATTCTGCCTACTAATAAGCTACATGTATCTACTTATATAGGTTGTTCTATATATGATTCTGTTACTAAGCAATTGACTTTAGCTCTTAAGTTTATTCAGCTTTAACATGAGAGGACAGAGTCTGTGACATGTTAAGAACTCTAGTAGTTATTATTAAAGGGATAACTAAAGCTAGAATGTGCATATGCAAGCACACACCATCTATAATTGCGGTAGTAACTCCTAGAACTAAGTGCATAGAGGTTCTCGGAAAATTTTTCCACCAAGCAAAGATGTCATCTTTTCAATTTCCAGCTAGAGAATGCCAATGCTTGTGTGCTCTGTTACTAGTTCTCTCCTATGTCAGATTGGGCAGATTGGTCTTTAATGGCACATAGGTAAGAGTTTCTGGTGATAAATAATAAAGCAAGCTAACAGATCATGCCTACAGACAATTATCCTGGGCCCATGACTCTTTATCTTCCATGGGGTCCTAGAAAGGGACTGTGTAGCTATAGACATGAGAACAAAATGAAGAACTTAAAAAAATTCCATCTGTCAAGCTAATGAAGGATGCTGTCCAAACCTGTGGAAAAAAACATGAAGTGCTAATTCTATGCACTGCTGATGCCTTTAATTATGCAAGTTTGCCAGTTGGAAAGATCATTATTCTGTTTTTAAGAAGATTATGCCACTGTACAGTTTGTGCCAAGGGTAATCAGTCACAGAAAAGAATCTACCACATGAATAGCTCTACTTTATTTATAGCTTACTAGATCCTAATTATGTTTCATAAATAGACAGTCAAACAAGGAAAATAGAAAATATGCATGACTGTAAATTAGAATGTAGGAATTACATGTCAAAACAGGGAGCCTTTTTCGGTGCCTGTTCTAGGGCTTGAACTCAGGGCCTGGACTCTGCCCCTGAATTTTTTTTACTCAAGTTTAGCATTTTAACACTTGAGTCATGGCTCCAGTTCTGGGGTTTTTGGTGATTAATTTGAGATAAGAATCTCACAGAGTTTGCTTCTTCAGGATGATTACAAACTGAAATCCTTAGACCTTAGCCTCCTGAGTAGCTAGGAATACAACTCTGAGCCATCAAAACCTGCTTAGGTAGCCATTTTGAAATTACACAGTAATGTTCCAGCAGGCAACTCACAGCAAGAGCACACTGAAGATAATTCCATTGTTACAGGATTGCTGATCCCTAATGCCCCAAGGAGGATGTCTCCAAAAGGAAGTCATCTGCCTGGCCCTTGCATACTGAGTTCCTGATTTGTCTCAGAAAAGAATTTGAGGATACAAAGTAAAGGCCAAGAAAGTTTATTAGTAAAGCAGAGGGAATGAAACATAAAAAGATAGTGCACAACCCAGCCATGGGTATGGGCATGTCTGACCATAAATTCTTCATGATCTTAAAACTTTCTGCATAGCTGTGCTCAAATGGAAGTTGAGGGTTTGACTCATATTTATTAAGAGTGATGATTAAATGTACCAAGTGTGAGAACAAAGATAAATACATAAGGTACACTTTCATCAATTAGGCTCAGAGACTTCTAGACTGACCTATTTGTTAAATTTTGTTCATTGATGTCTGCTAAGTCCTAAGAGAAAGGATGAATTTTGCCACATACTCCAAGACAGGTGTCCATTCGTGAGATAAATAAAACTTTAATCACATTTTATCAAGAAAAGTTATTTTTCCCAAATGTCTGTTTTTTCCAGGATGAGTCTCTTTAAGATATCGTTGTTCAGTTTTCAGATCACACTTTATATATTTTTTTATTGTAAGAATACCGTACAGAGGAGTTACAATTACATGGGCAAGATAACGGGTACATTTCTTAAGCATTGTTACCTCCTCTTTGTTTCCCCTTCCCATCTCTTCCCATACTCTCCCCATCTTCCCCCACCCGATTTTCCCCTCCCCCAAAGTTGTAAAGTTCGTTTTTCTACATAACGACTTGTACATCTCATTGTTGCAATGAGTCCACCTGTATCCCTGGTTAAACAATTTGTTTTTGCCCTTCTCCTCCACAAATTATACCAACATCAAATACAGTGAAGGCAGGGGTTATACTGTGGGGGAGGGACGTACAAGGCAACATAGAAATCATCTTATAAATATGTTAGAAACAATTGCATGAAAGAAAAAAAATTGAATGCTTATCTTGGGGTTCATTCCCCTAACATCAACTTATCTGACCTTTACTACTTGGCTCAAACATATACTAGTTATTGCAAATAAGGGAAACCATGGGACCTATGTTTCTTTGGGCCTGGCTTACTTCACTTAATATAATTTTTTCCAAGTCTTTCCATTTCCTAACAAATGGGGCAATATCATTCTTTCTGATGGAGGCATAGAATTCCATTGAGATCACACTTTATTTTGGACAAGCAGCTAAGTCAGAGGAAGAGATCTACTCTTTTTCTTTATTCTTTTTTTTTTAACTAATACTGAAGCTTTTGATGGAATGTAGGCCTTAAAGATAATGCTTTTGTGCTTTTAATAGAATCATTAATACAGTGTCTCTGAATTCCATGCTGCTGTTTCCTATGCCTCACTTTCCCTGTCTACTCCATCTCACCTTAAGAGGTAGTATTTCAAAGGTGTGAAATATTTTTTCTATAGCCTTAGTTTCATCAAGATCTTCAGAAAAACAGAATAATCCCTGTTTTCCTGAAGTTTGCCTATATTGGCTCATAGGGGCTTATCTGATTCTGATGGTTTGCTCCTGTGCCTCCTGGTAGTTCCTTGAGGTACTGCTATTGGGATCTCACTTGCCCTAATACATTAGATTATTTCCTTTGGTGTTCATATATTTGAGGCATGTCTTCTGCTCATCTCCTCAACTTTCTATTGTCTTTTTTTTCTAGAGGGGAGACCAGTGCCTGGAAGCTCTGCAGATCTATAATCTCAGGACAGTTAGTGAGTAGTTGGAAGTATCCTCTCTTTTTGGCTCCATGACTGCCACTCAGTCCATGCCCTCACCACCATGAAGTTATTTACATGTCCTCAGGCATAGTTTCCTCACTCTTCTATTCCTGTATCTCTTGATTTAACCTGTACATTCTTGTCAGGTGGATCTTAAAACACAGTTCTTCATATAGTCTTCCTATTTAAGATCTTTTGTGAGTCAACTTCATTTAAAAGTCTAGTCAACCTTTCTTTTCTTCTCCCTCTGCTAGCATTATATACCCTCCTCTAATCATCAAAAGTCTATCATTTCCTAGTTTTTCTTTTCTCATCTTTTTGTTGTTCATCTCCATTTACCTGCCTTGAGAACCTTCCAAACCATCTAAACGTCTTTAAAACCAACTTCTTTTGCAATTGATAAAATCTAGGATTCAAAGAAGCATGACTACTCCAAACTATTTACCTTCCATTCAGTTTTGAAACATGGCCATGTGTAATGTTATAAAAAATAGCAACTTAGAATACTGCAAATACTAAATATTTGCTGAAGTTGTAACAGTTTAGATTTTGAGATTCTGAGAGTTAAATAAGGTATCATGAAGAATACAAGGATAAGTCTTGGGCATATTTCAGCTCTGAGTCTGACTGTTTTATGCCATGGGATATATTACCTAACTCTCAAAACCTTACTTCATGTATAAATTTTAGATGAATATTGTAAAACTAGTATCGTGAATTAAAAGTATACAGAAATTAAATCTATTAACATATTTTATTTACCTTCCTTTTTTAGTGTTAAACATAGTGACTGGTAAATAATAGGCATTTAATAAACCTTAATTCAACCAACTGACTATATACTCATTTACTGTAGCCAGATATTATTATCTAATATCTACATATATTATATAATAAATCATCTGAATTTAACTAGGTTAAAATTAAGACGGGATTGCAGAACTTACTACAAAATCATTTAAACTTATGTTTTTCTTTAATAAAGTTGTCTCAGTTATGAACATGTATATTTCAGTTGAGGTTACTTTTACACAGGTTGGATGGTTGAAATGCCTTTTGACAACCCAATGAAGACATTTGCAGAAACGGTGGCCTGAATACAATAAAAACAGGTGTCACCTGAATTTCAGCAGAACAGCTTATTGACACCAAAGAAATTTTTAGAGATAAAACAATAAGGAGAGAAGGAGCCTTTGATTTTAGGGAGGTTTGTAGAGGAGACAGTATGACTAGGTCTTTACTTTGAACACTTATTTGTAATTCAGGGGATTGGAATAAGTTACAATTTTATATACAAAACAGAGCATCTTTAAAAAAAATAAAACTAGCTAGATGAGGTTTCCCAGTAAAAATTCAAACCTGATTCTTCTCTTCCTTTAATAAAGGATAGGTTATCATTGTTATGATAAAGTAGTCTAAAACTACAATTCCCTCCCTCATGTTGTATGATGTACCAAAAGAAATTTATGGGGAAATGATTCCTTCACTGGTTAGCTGTGATGCTTGCTCCTTCATTGCCAGATTCCTTTGGCCTCTTAAGAAGAGTGCTGACCCTTCTAGGTACTGTCCATCAAGTTCTTTGTATCCAAAGGTGCTTAACGAGATCAACAAAGCACAAGTATCATATTCGAAAAGGTGTTGGTAAGAAGAAATTTCTATGAACTTGAAACAGATCTGAGTCACTTTAGAAATAAGGGAGATTTAGTCATTTCCTCAGGATCACAATCCTAGAGAGTGATGACTTTTGATCTATTTTATCAAATGAAAACATACAAGCTAACAGGATTTCTGTAAAAAAATAATAGGACCCATTGTGTGCAAAGTAATTAATACCTACTGGAATTTCAGAATTGGTAGGTTCTCTACTCCTCTGCATAAAGTTTCACCAAGTCCTCAAGACATAACAGTGAAAGACAAAGCAAATGTATTTGGCTATTATTGGGCACATGGTAAACAGAGATGCCTTAACTCTGACAAAGTGCATAACATAGTCGTTAATGTGATCTTTCTGAACAACTATATAGTCTTATATGTTCCAGTGTGAGCCCACGGGCAGTACAATCATATCTGAGACTGAGAAACTTGTCATCAATGTAAAACACCTGCTCATCTTCCACCAACATCAAAGGTATGAGTATGGAACTATTTGTGAAGTTCTCTGATGTCTTCAATAGGAGGATTCTGGGCTTAAAGAGGGAAGTGTAAAAGATAATCATTTGTGTCCCTTTTCTCATATTTCATGTTTCTGATGAATGTGAATCCTGAGAAATGTAACTTCACCAATGTCATCAGAAAATGCCTCTAGCTGCAACAAATACTTACACTTCTTGTTTATAGCTCATCCATGATGATTTTGACATCATAGAGTGACTCATCATCATAATCCATTACACCCAGACCATAAATGCCCTTTCAGAAATTGTCACTTGTAACCTGTGGAGTTGCAACATATCCAATGCTATTATCTGTAAATCGGACCTGTCATCACATTTGGTAGCTTTTTTCAGATGTCATCAAGAATGGTGAACCAAACATCCAGAGCTCCTCTAAAGGCTATACTGAGAATCAGATTGTCTATTTCTTTAACAATGATATCCACTCTCCAACCTGGATCTGAGAACCAATATCATCCTTAATAATCAACCATTTGTCAAGCTCATTTCTTGCTGCAAAAATTAATTTAACTGAAAAACCAGGAGGGTAGATATTTTGATTGACATGGCCTCAAAGGAATAACCTTGTGACCCTACCCCCACTCAAATAACAGTGTTCAGATTTGGGAAATTTTATTTGGAAGGTGAACCCTTAAGTTGGCTCTTCTTCAGATGGTTTCTTCTTCTTGACATTATCCAGGTCAGGTCCTTGAAGAAGAGGAGGAACTTGGGGAACTTTACCTTATATAAGGTTAACAAACTTCACTCTATACAGAAACTGCTACTAAAACTTAGAAAAAAGCCTACTAAGAAGAAAGAAAATTGGGCTAGGAATCAACACTAAAGTTCAGGTTGGAGTTAACTATTTACTGGTTATTGCACTTCACATTTGTACCTCCTCTTAGCTTCTTAAATACTGTTCCCCATTACATTTTTGTGCCCAACTATAGGGGAAAGATAACCTTATTCTCAAACTTAACTCTTTTGGACATTTGTGGGAATTTTTCTCAAAAATATGTAATTCAGTTCTCTGGTACACATTAGTGGATTATCAGATTCATCTACTTAAGGGCTGAACCTTACAAGATTGCCCCCCCACCTTCATATGTCAATCATCATCCCTTCTTTGTGAGATCATTTGCTAGAATGGTTCACAGTCCTCAGAAATAGTTTACTCCTACATTAAGGATTATAAAAGGACATCACTCAGGAATTAGAATTTTCCATGTTCTCTCCAGATGTGCCACTTTTCAGCCAACCAAGTGTTTACAACTTAGAAACTGAACTTTGTGATTTTATTTTAATTTTCATTTTAATCTTTTAGTTGCACAAAGGAGTTGCCCTTTCAACAATGCAGTTTGTGAATATAATGCAAAGTCCACAAGGCAAATCCCAGAATAAAAAATAAACTGAATTTAAGAGTGCTAAAATGAAATAGCCAGTATACTCAGTTACTGGGGAACTTGGAAAACTACAGAATAGTAAAAAAAATGGACACAGGAAATTAACCATACTTAGGTAAGCTGTAGAGTAGGAAACTGACAATACTCAAAGACTAAGTAAAATAGACTGTGGGCTGGTCTTGCATTTGATCTCATGCTCTGGGCATTGTCCCAGAGCATTTTTTTCTCAAGGCTACCACTTTAGCCACAAGTCTGGTAGTGTCTTTTTGCAGGTTAATTGGAAATAAAAGTCTCATCTTTCCTGCCTGGGTTGGCTTCAAATATAGATCCTCAGAACTGAGCCAACTGAGCATCTAGGATAACACTCAGCTTCATCTCAGTTTTCAGGTAACTTGTTTGCCAGTATTCAATCCTTGTAAGTCTTTCTGTAGCATTGGCCTCCCATCACCACACAGATTCCCTTTCAAGTATATTTATTCTTTGTTTTAATATGTTTATTGTAAAAATACTGTTCAGAGGGGTTAGTTACATGAGCAAGGTAAAGAGCGTACATTTCCTATCAAGCATTATTACCTCCTCCTTTGATTTTCCTATACCATCCCTAACCACCCAGCTCCACAACTACACTATACACTCCCCCTACTCCGGCATAAATTGTAAAGTTTGTTTTTCAACAGTGTCTTGTGCATCTCATTGTTACAATGGGTCAACCTGTATCCTTATTTAAGCATTTTGTTTTTTTTCCCCCTTTCCCTCCCCAAATTAGAGAAGTGTATATACAAGATGCAGGGCACCAACATCAAACACAGTGGAAACGGTTATACCATGTGGGGGAATGGGAATACAAAGAAGCAAAAATCACATGGAATATTATAAATATGTTAGAAACAATAGGAAGAAAGAAAAAAACACTTGCGTCCCTATCTTGGGGTTCATTTCATTTATCATCATCTTATCTGGTCAAGTATTATATTTATACGTAAGTTTTCCCATTCAGTCCTACCAGTGGTTCCTAGTTACTTTTCCATGGTGGCATTTCCAATTAACAAACCCTGCTGATAAATGAAAGCACATATTATGATCAATAGAATAAAACTAATTTGAGCTGCTGTTTCTCGTTTTTAGCTTTAAGCTCTTTGGGAAATTTTCAAGGGCCCTACATAGCATATTTGTAAACATGAAGTTGAATGACCCACTATGAAGTCTCTCCTTACTTAATTTAAGGTGTTTGAGAAGGGTCAGGTGTGGGTTGGCCAATTGAACCAAAGCACAGATTCCACTTCAATTTGGCCAGTAACATCTCCAATACTGGTCTTCTGGAATACTACCAGACATTTTCCCTGGCTATGATTAGTACTTATTGCTCATCTCAAAGGGTTGGCCTTCACTACATACAGCTAAGTTTCTCAGAAATGTCAAATTTTCCCCAAGTATAGTTGACTTGGAAAGAATGGAACTGGTCAGTTTCAGGGGTTTTTGAGAGTCTTGCTTTTTAGAAGCAAGTTGTCTCGGATCACATTTTGCTGACCTATCATGAATTTCATGCCCATGGGGTCTGAGCTCCATGACAGCACAAATAGGACCTCTTGTGTGGCCTCCCTGCCACACAGTCATAGTAGTACTCAGTATGTGGACAGAATCACCACAGTATTTACCTCGCTTATCCAGTCTCAATTTCAATCTGGGTAGATTCAAAATTGAAAGTCATACACAGAGTGTCTGCTCCAAGACTGAAGTTGCAATCATATTGTAGGATTAACTAGAAGGTCCATTGAGACCATGGAACTAAGCATGGTCACATTAAGGGCATTAAGACTGTTTGGAGTTCCCCAATCAGGATGTTTTCACAGGTCAATACCTGACAAACATTAGACACTCATCTGGGCATTATAAAACTGAATCATGTTTTTGACCAATTTGATCACTAACACCCTCCTTACTAGAAGGCAATCTCCTCCCCCACTAGAAGGGAAACTTGCATTCCTGCTATTTAGAAACCCCCAAAACTCCCTCCCTCTTGGCAGATAACCCTCCCTCCTTCTTGGTAGAAAACCCTTTAGGTGTAGCTTGCCTTTTTTTTTTCTTTTTTTGGTCGGTGTTGGGACTGAACTCTGGGCTTGGGTGCTGTCTCTCAGGCCTTCAGCTCAAGGCTAATGCTCTAGCAATTGAGTCACAGTACCACTTCCAGTTTTCTGGCTTTCTGAGTGGTTTATTGGTGATAAGAGTTTCACAGACTTTACCTGCCAGGCCTAGCTTTGAACCGCCATCCTCAGATCTTAGCCTCCAGAATAGCTAAGATTACAGGCGTGAGCCCCCGGTGCCTGCTTTTTTCTTTTCTTTTCTTCTCTTCTCTTTTCTTTTTTCTTTATTTTGTTGGTTGTGAGGCCTGAAATATGGGCCTGTACACTGTCCCTCAGCTCTTCTGCTCAAGGATAGGTCTCTACCACTTGAGTCACAGCACCATTTCTGGCTTTTTCTGCTTATGTGGTGCTGAGGAATTGAACCCACAGCTCATGCATTCAAGGCAAGCACTCTACCGCTGAGCCACCTTCTCAGTCCTTCATCTGAGTTTTTAGTTAGCTCACTGACAATGTTCAATCCTTCTAAGGCCTTTATGCAACTTCGGCCTCCAGTCACCACACAAACTCTTCCCTTTTCAGATAATGTTTCTAGAACTAATTTGCCCATGCCATCCTACTAGAGCATTTCATTTATGGGTTTAAAAAAATCTTTTAGTATAATTAATAAACCTCTGTTCATCTTATTCTATTCTACATTTTATTTTTTGCCAGTCCTGGGGCTCCCTGAGCTTCTTTTGCTCAAGGCTAGCACTCTGCCAGTTGAGCCACAGTGCCACTTCCAGCCTTTTCTATTTATGTTGTGCTGAGGAATAAAACCTCAGGGCTTCATGCATGCTAGGCAAACCATTGACCACTAACCCATATTGCCAGCCCCCAAACTATATTTTATTTATACTAATCATCAGAATAAAACTGATTCATAAGCTTCTATCTAGTTTCTGGCTTTGAACTTTTTGGAAATTTTTGGGGGAGTCCTGAAAAGCACCTATGTTAATAGGAAATACAAATGACCCTCTAGGGAAGGGGTCTCTCCTAACTAGTATAAAATGTTTGAAAATGGACAGGTGGATGAAATGCTAGGGTAAAAGGGATGTCCAATTGAACCAAATCACAGGTTCTACTCTAGTTGGCCAGGAAGGTCTCCAACACTGGTCCTCCACAATACCATTAGACATTCCCCCTTCCTATGTTTAATGCTTACTGCTCATCTCTTCACAGGTTCAGTCTTCCCTGCATCTTGATAAGTGTCCCAGAAATGCCAATTGTTCCCCCCTACCTCAGGGAGATAGGGGTTTTGTCTTAGATTCTTATTCTTGGGAACAGCAACAGCAGGGTCTTACAAGTTTCCCCAGGCTGTGTTTGGCATTCCATGCCTGGGGGGGGGGTCTGAGGTTCATCACAGTGGGAAGTGGACCACTTGTTTTTCTGGTCTCTGTGTCACACAATCTTAACAGTAATGGTGGACAGAATATTTAATCCATTTCACCCAAGCATTAATTTTTGTTGGTCATAGGACTTGAACACTGGGCCTGTCCCTAAGCTCTTCAGCTCAAGGTGAAAGCCCTACTACCTGAGCCACAGTGCCACTTTCAGTTTACTGGTGGTTAATTGGAGATAAGTCTCAAGGACTTTTCTCCCTGGGCTGGCTTTGAACCCCAATCCTCAGATCCTGAGTAGCTAGGATTGCAGGTGCAAGCCACTGGCACCCGGCTTTGGACTTGAATTTTAAGTTTATACAGAGAGTCTGCTTCTGAAACTGAGGTTCCAATGCCATACGTCCTTGGATCAGCTAGGAGATAAATCCAGGCTTCAGAGTCAAAGTGGGCAGCTGAAGGAGTTTAGTGAATAGGACTGTTTTGAGTTCCCCTTGCAACATATAAGATTTAAAACACACACATGCAAGCACATATGCATAACAAGTTTTTGTTTGGACTAGTGCACATTATGGAGCTCCATAATGAAAATTATCCATTATTTATGAGTGTTCTCAGACCTTTGTCAATATTCTCCCAGTGGATTATCAGAAGCAGGTCCTTGGATCATTTTTCTTGGGTTCCTTAGGCCTAGAATTCTTATTCCCCCTTTTAGCAGGCCTCTGGTGATTTGTTTTTGGTGCACTCAATCCTCCCTATTGTAAGTTTCTTGTGCACCTCTCTCATTTTCAACTCTCCTCTTACTGGAGATTTCTCGAATATGGCTTCCTCCAGCTCCCACATTTTTTTAAGAAGTCAACAATACATTTTACAGGAAGAAAAGTGGTGACTCTGATTTGAAAAGTAGGTTTACAGAGTCGGAACACACTGGTGATCATCATAGTGTTATACAGTGAAGAACTAGGTAGTTTATTTTCAGTTCATCAAGCAGTGACTATGGATTTTTGAGGCACAGATAGATGACATTTGAAAACAAGGTGGCCCAGGATCCAGATCCCACATTTTTATCCTTGGGCCAGAGAATGAAAACGCACCTCAAGACTCAAGTTCTCTTTGTGCCTAAGACACATTCAGCCCATGATAATCCCCAACCAACAAGGTAATATGCTCTAGTTCAATTTTTCCTCTCACGGCCAATGCATGAGGTTATTTTTTATTGGGGTGCTTCCTTGGGCCCTTTCCTGACATTGCTGATACACTTTCCATCATTAACCACAACGGATGGTGTTTAACCCAACCTTGAGCTACCTCAACAAGGCAGGATGTGTCTCCTCTGAGGGTCTCCCCACATCCCCCTTGTGTACCAAGGATCCTGGTCTAGTCCCCAAATTGTTGGGAATACTCCCCTGTATAACCCAATATCCCAAGAAAGACCACCAAGTTGAAAGGTATTTAGCACGACAAATTTTAGTTCTGTTAAAGGGCTTGTTACTGACAGGAAGCCAATTAAACAACTACTCTGAGTAGGAAGATTGCCCAGGTTTTACCCATAATGAGTTACTACTTCGAGTATTGATCAGAAGTCGTGTTAACAATCTTACACAATTGGTTCTTTTGAAGCTCAGCTGGCTTCAAAAAGGGGGTTTAAGAGTTTCAGAGCAATCCACTAAACCAGGCCAGAAATTGTTAGAAAATTCTTACTCAGCTGGTACTCTATGAATTAAACTATGCCTCAAGTCCCTAGAACGATTTTAGTAACAGGATATACTTTAGTTAAAATAGTTTTTTGTAAGATGATGCTATGCTTAGTCAGTGCTTTCCCTCAAGCAATCATTTTCAGTGAAAAAGATTCTAACTCCTACATAGTCCATTCCCAGACAGAATTTATTATCAGCAGCTCCCCCTTTGGAATGGAGGCTTATGAGCTTCCAGGTGAAAACACCTTATTCACATATTGTCTTGGCTCCCTTAGGCAAACACCTAAACAAGTGGTTATGAAACCAACAGCTGTGTGTGGCTGATCCTTTATTAAAAACAAACAAACAAACAAACAAACAAACAAACTTGTCTTGTACTTCTGCTCCTGGCACAAATCGAAAGAAGAAAGCCTCTCTGAGCACAGAGCACAGATTGGGCTGCAGCATTTTCAGCACCATAGATGAATCAGTCAGATCCCAGCTGCTTGGCTGACCACAGGGCACACTTCTAATGCCACATTTCTGAGGCAAAGCAGTTCTAAGCTGCCAAGATACTATGGTAGGAAGAGGCCTGATGGAGAATTCTTGGTGGGAAGGAGAAGGTGATAGTTTGGATTTAGGTTTTAGAAAATGCAAGCCATTTTCTGAATTGCTTGAGGCAGCGAGCAGAACATGTTGTCTAGCCCTCTAGATGCAGGTATGAGAACACTTCCCACATCTTACACTCAATCGCTCCTGCCTGACAGTCTTCAATTCCCTCTTACAGGAGTTAAGCAGTTTTTAAGGAAGCAAAAGTTAGTGAACCTGATCTAGCTGGTGAAGAAATCATATCCTTTGGCTTTAGAATAGATCAATTTCTACCTCAGAACAAGAGGAAGGAAAGAAACCACATTCTACAGAATTTAACACCTTAAAGATGCTAGTTTGCTGCATTAAATTTTCATTGTTAGAGTCATACAAGAAAAAAAAAAGACAAGCTGAGAATTTCTTGAGCCTTTGCTAGCCTAGTACTGGGTTCTTGTTGTGGTTGTTGTTGTTTTTTTCCTAATACTTTAGGGATTCTAATAAGAAGAACTGAGAAAATGCAGACATTAGTCTGAAACCTAATTAATCTGAAACCACAGCACCTAAGTTACCGAATTCTAAATCTAGTCTCAAAGCTGAAGGCCAAGGCTTCCCTGCCCCCAGCATCTTCAGAATAGCAGTATTGTCTCTGTCTCAGGTTTGTTTTCTTTAAAGAATTTGAGAGCAGAAAAGTTTTTAAAGCAATTTTTCTTCAAAGCGAAAACAGAGCAGTGAAACAGACTCCTCAGCGAAAAGAGGAACCAAGAGCTGGTCAGAAGGGGCCCACATCCCTCAGGTATATGTAGAGCCCTTTGTCTCTGCCCCTTAGGGAATGTTCCTGGATTGATTGGTCAGTGGGTGGGCTTGTGCTACATGGCGTCTCGTAATTGGCTTCCCAATCTCAGAGTTTGAGATGGAATTTTCCTTACTGGATACTCCATCTCAGAGCACAAGCATGGAAAATACTTTTGCTTGGATGGAGGGTAGAGGCACACTTCCCAGACAATAGTCAGAAAAAGCACATGTGTTAGCACCTAAAGCTTGATGGGAACAAGGTGTGTATTTTTTTCTGCATCATTCATCCCCATGTTGGAACCAGTTCCAACCAGTTCCAACCATCACCTTTTATCCATAACTACCCAGCTGAAGTGGTTTAACTCCCTCTGCATGGCACATCTCCACTTGTTACTCACAGGGCACTGTACATTGTGGTGTCCCATGAAACACTATGTTGACAGAGAGATTGGATATCTAAATTGCTGTTTTGAAGCAGCAAAGCCCTCTGACTTAAACTTGCACACTTACCTTGAATGCAAATTGATTTCTACTTATAGAGGCAAATTCAGTTCTGCTTTGAGCCAACAGTTCTGCTTTGAGCCAAGATACCTTTAGCAAATCTAGGGCAGAGAAATAACTGGACTGAATTTCTTTTTTTTTTTTTTTTGTATTTTTTTTTTTTTATTGTAAAGCTACTATACAGAGGGTTACAGTTACATGAGTGAGGTTATGAGTACACTTCCTCTTGAACATTGTTACCCCCTCCATTGTTTTCCCCCTACCATTCCCTCCCTCCCTCCCTTCCCCGAGGTTCTTTTTTTTTTTTTGATTGTGATTAAATGATTACATAATTTCAAAGTCACAAGTTCATTCTAACTTCCCTGGAGCAAATTGTCTACCACAGTCTGTAATATATAACAGTGTTCACATGTTATATACCATATTTGTGATCAGCAGCATGGGGATATTTAGTAGTGGTTCAACCAGATGAGCGGGAGTTCTTTGTTTCTTAAGTCCTGTTAGTTTTGTCGTATCACCTAACCTTTTGGATTTAGCATCCACTTATCAGGGAGACCATGTACCGTTTGTCTCTTCGTTCTTGGCTTACCTCGCTCAACATGATTCCTTCTAGCTCCATCCATTTCCCTGCAAATGCCATTATTTTGTCATTTCTAATGGCTGCATAATATTCCATTGTGTATAGATACCACAATTTTTGGATCCATTCATCTGTGGTGGGGCATCTAGCTTGTTTCCATATCCTAGCTATTGCAAACAGTGCTGCAATAAACATGGAGGTGCACGTGTCCTTGTATATTGGTTCCTGTTGTTCAGGGTAGATGCCTAGAAGTGGTATGACTGGGTCGTAAGGGAGGTCAATCTTTAGCTTTCTAAGGACCCTCCAGACTGCTTTCCAAAGTGGTTGTATAAGTGTACATTCCCACCAGCAGTGTAATAGGGTTCCTCTTTCTCCACATCCCCTCCAGCATTTGTCGTTGGCTGATTTGTGGATGTGGGACATTCTGACTGGGGTAAGGTGGTATCTCAGGGTTGTCTTTATTTGCATTTCCTTCACCACCAGGGATGATGAACATTTCCTCATGTGTTTCTTTGCCATTTTTATTTCTTCATTTGAGAAGTCCCTCTTTAGTTCCCTTGCCCATTTAGTAATTGGTTTGTTAGGTTTGGGAGGGATTAGTTTCTTGAGTTCCCTGTATATACAGGATGTTAACCCCTTGTCTGATATATTGCTGGTAAATATTTTTTCCCAATTAGTTGGTTGTCTTTCTAGCTTAGTTGCGATAGATTTAGCTGTGCAGAAGCTTTTTATTTTAAGGTAGTCCCATTTGTCGAGTCTCTCTCCAACTTGTTGTGACCCTGGGACTCTGTTCAGGAAGTTCCTTCCTGTGCCTATTAGTTCAAGTGTCTCTCCTACTCTGTCCTGCAGTAGTTTCAGAGATTCAGGTTTAATGTTAAGGTCTTTAATCCATTTTGAGTTGATGTTGGTGCATGGTGATAGGCTGGGGTCCACTTTTAGTTTTCTGCATGTGGCTGCCCAGTTTTCCCAGCACCAGCGGTTGAAGAGGCTGTGTTTCTTCCATTGTATGTCTTTGGCTCCTTTGTCGAATATCAGCTGGCTGTAGGCCTGTGGATTTATATCTGGATCTTCTATTCTGTTCCATTGGTCTTCGGGTCTGTTTTTGTGCCAGTACCACGCTGTCTTTGTGATTATAGCTCTGTAGTAGAGTTTGAAGTTCGGCATGGATAGCCCTCCCATATTGTCTTTATCCCCTAGAATTGTTTTGGCTATTCTAGGTCTTTTGTTGTTCCATATAAATTTTTGGACTGTTTTCTGTATTTCAGTGATGTACGTCATTGGGATTTTAATAGGAATTGTATTGAATTTGTATATTAGTTTTGGAAGTATCACCATCTTTACTATATTAAGTCGGCCTATCCAGGAGCATGGGAGGTCTTTCCATTTCCTAGTGTCTTCTGCAATTTCTTTCTTTAACTTTTTATAGTTCTCATTAAATAGTTCTTTTACATCTTTGGTTAGGTTAATTCCTAAATATTTTATTTTTTGGGAGGTTATTGTGAATGGGGTTGCTCCCTTTATTTCCCTCTCTTCCTGTGCGTTATCAGTGTATAGGAAGGCAACTGATTTTTGTGGGTTTATTTTGTATCCTGCTATTTTGCCGAAGTGACTTATGATTTCTAAAAGTTTGGGGATGGAGTTTTTGGGATCGTGGAGGTATAGTATCATGTCGTCTGCAAAAAGGGATAGTTTCACTTCTTCTTTCCCTATGCGGATCCCTTTAATGTCTTTTTCTTGCCTTATTGCCCTGGCTAAGCGTTCTAGAACTATGTTGAAGAGGAGTGGAGACAGTGGACATCCTTGCCTTGTTCCTGTTTTTAGGAGGATTGGTTGTAGCTTTTCCCCATTAAGTATAATATTGGCTATTGGTCTGTCATAAATGGCTTTTATTGTTTTTAGGAATGTTCCTTCTATTCCTATTTTCTCCAGGGCTTTTAGCATGAATGAATGTTGAATTTTATCAAAGGCCTTTTCTGCATCTGTGGCGATAATCATGTGATTCTTGACCTTGGCTCTGTTGATATGCTCGATTACATTTATTGACTTACGTATGTTAACCCATCCCTGTGTCTCTGGGATGAAGCCTACCTGATCATAGTGTATTATTTTTTTTATGTGTTTCTGGATTCTGTTAGCTAGAATCTTGTTAAGGATCTTTGCATCTGTGTTCATCAAGGAGATTGGCCTGTAATTCTCCTTTTTGGTTGGGTCTTTGCCTGGTTTGGGGATGAGTGTGATATTGGCTTTGTAGAATGAGTTTGGGATAGCTTCCTCCTTCTCTGTTTCTCTGAAGAGCTTGAGGAGTATGGGTATTAGTTCTTGTTTAAAGGTCTTATAGAATTCTGCTGTGAATCCATCTGGTCCTGGGCTTTTTTTTGTTGGAAGACTTTTGATAGCTTCCTGTATCTCATTATAGGATATTGGCTTATTTAATTGGTTAACTTCTTCTTTGCTCAGTTTGGGTAACTTGTATTTCTCTAAAAATGCATCCATTTCTGCCAGATTTTCTTCCTTTAGAGAGTATAGCTTTTGAAAGTAGTCTGTTAGAATTGTTTGGATATCTTGGGTACGTGTTGTGATGTTTCCCGTGGCATCCCTAATCCTATTAATATGGGTTTCCTCTCTTCTTTTTTTAATTAATCTTGCCAACGGGCCATCAATTTTGTTTATTTTTTCAAAGAACCAGCTTTTTGTTTGGTTTATTTTGGTTATGGTTTTCTGATTTTCTAATTGGTTAATCTCTGCTCTCAATTTGGTTATCTGGCTTCGTCTAGTAGCTTTAGGTCCCATTTTTTCTTGTTTTTCTAGCTGTTTTAGTTGCAACATGAGATTATTTACTTGGTCTGTCTCCATTCTCTTGATGTGGGCACTGAGGGCAATAAATTTGCCCCTCAGGACTGCTTTTGCTGTGTCCCACAAGTTTCTTTGTGAGGTGTTTTCATTTTCATTGAGTTGTAGGAAATGCTTTATTTCTTCTCTGATCTCTTCTGTTACCCAGGCCTTGTTAAGGAGTCTGGACTGTATTTCTAAAGCACCATTCCCCGGGTGCTTGTATTATCTTCATAGTCCTGTATTTTGTTGTGGAAAGTAATTTCTCCTGAAGGTACATTCTGAGCTGCATTTAGCCTGAAGATCATATTTGTGCATCCGAAAGCATACTTAGGAATCTAACTGCAGATGACGCAAGTTCTTAGTAGCAGAACTATATGTTCAATATATAACTGGTAATGACGTTTTGATGAACAAATGAAAGAAAACTGATAGAAGCAGTGATATCGATCAAGCTGCATTGTATTTATTAACTGACTTGTTGAATGATGACCCTTTGTAAAACTACTTAAAGGATAATATATATATATATATATATGTATATATTAAAAAGCAATACTATGTATTTTCTGTGAGTGCATATCAATCCACAGTGTAAGTATCTTAAGGACAGGAGAACTCAAATGATCATAACAATGTAACTAGTAATGGTTTAGTCCCTTATCTGTTGAAAGCCCAGAGGAAGACAGTACAGGCATGAAGATTCCAAGAAGATGGAGGCATACCGCAGCATTAGGATTTAGCCCTCACTGTCTTGGCCCAAGGTGACTCCTAAAATGCCAGTAATCACTTCCAAAATCCAGGAAGTGAGGTGAAAGAACAAAAAGAAGGAAATAAAGAAATTCAGAACATGTGTGTACTGTCCTTTAAGACAATATCCTAGATGCTATCAGGTAACATTTTTATCTGTATTATTGAGAAATGTTATCATTATTTTACTTAACTTGGACTTCAGTTAAATCGAAAGGTGTCTCTGTTGATTCAGAAAGGAAGGGTGGATTTTATGGTAGGCACTTGAGATATTTTGCTATGTATATCATGTACCTCATGTATAATGTTTTACTATTTTTTTATGGGGAACAGATGATTCATTTTATGTTCAACTAGAAACTACTTTGAAGCATAAGAAAAAGAGGAAACATATCTTATATGCCACATATGCTATTATGTGTATGACAACATCCAAATTACAGCAAACTGACAATGTATTTTGTACAAAAGGGATGATTTCCCTGAGCGTACTATCATTACATTAAAAACAGTCTCAGTGCACTCAATGGAGGGAAGCCAGAAGGAGGAACATAATGAGTGGGAAATGGAACAACATACAACAAAGGGGCCCATCAGCTGCACTGGTCGTAAAAGGAAAAGAACTAAGCAACCCATAGACAGTGATGGGAAAGGAGGAATAAGAGGGAAAGAGGGAATAGCAAAAGGCAAGAAATGTAAACATCACCTGATATGGAAGAAATAATTTGTGTTGTCAAAGCTCACAGAATTCACAAACTTTATACGCCATGATAATGATAATTTTTCTTGGGAAGATTCAAATGTGTTTGTGACCTTAAGTATCAGGTTTCCACAATACTGTGAAATATGTAAAAATTATGTAATCACATCTCTCAATTTTTTAACAAAGTGAGAGAAGGGTTGGGTTAGGAGGGATGGGTGATAATGTTGTCAGACACCTTGTATTCATATATTGTTTTGTAGAATGGGAACTTGTTTGTACAACTACTTAAAGATAATAATATAAAAGCATGTTTACAAAGCAGCCTCACACACTTAAGTGAGATATAGTTTTGAACCCAGGTTTATTGCACACTGGCAATTTAAGTTGTTTTTTTCTTTTTTTCAATAATTGCAGTCAAATGCATACAACTTAAAATTTGTTATCCTTTTTAAACTCTGTATTAGCATTACCTAGTTAAATAAGTGGATTTTATTTTGATATATCCACATAGGCATACAATGTACCTTGATTATACTTACCCCTTCATCATTCTCATTCTCCTCTCCCAGGTTTTATTATCTTAATCATTTTAAGAATACAGCATAGTAGTAGTATGTACATTTACAATATTCTACAAGCTCAATGTCCACACTCGTTTCATCTTCCAAGATTCAAATTCTATATTCATTAAAACAATTTTCCACTCTCCTCTGCTTCAAGATATGCATCAAGTACAATTTTGCTTCCTATCTCTATCAATTTGACTGTTCTATGTAACTGACATAAGTAGAATCATGTAATATTTGATCTTTTGTGAATGGATTATTTCACTTAGCAAAGTGTCCCAAAGATTCATCCATAATATAGCATCTGTCACAACATAATTCTTTTTAAAGTTGAAATAATATACAACTATATGTAAAAACCACATTTGCTTTAGCTTATTCATTTGTTGATGGCCACTTGGATTGCCTCCATGTTTTGAGTATTGTACAAAATGAATATGAATGTACAAAGATCCCTTCCAGACCTTGCTTTTAGATCTTTAGAGTATATGCCCAGAAATGTAGTCATTGGATCATATGATAATTCTCTTTTCCTTCTTTATTTTTTGTCATGGGGCTTGAACTCGGGGACAGGTTACAGTCCCTGAACTTTTCCTCAAGGCTAGTGTTCTATCACTTTAAACCACAGGTCCACTTGCAGTTTTCTGCCCGGGCTGGCTTTGAACCTCAACCCTTGCATTTCAGCCTCCTGTCCTGAGTGGTTAGCATTACAAGTATGAATATTCCTGTTTTTAATTGTTTGAAAAGATTCCATACTGTTTCCCATAGAAAGGTTCCAATTTCACCACACTTTTGTCAATATTGTTACTTTATTTTTAGTAGTTATCCCACCTAATTCATATGAAGTGGTAATTTCCTTCATTATTTTGACTTACACTTTCTGGGGATTAGTGATATTAAACACCTTTTTTGTGGGCTTGTTAACAGTTTGTCTTCTCTGGAGAAACATCTCAGTTCTTTGCACATTGTAAAATTGGTTTATGTATTGTTGTTGGGATGATGTTCTGTATATATTCTTGATGTGAACCACTTATCAAATATATGCTTGCAATGACTTTATCCCATTCTGTGCTGCTTTTTTGGACACTGTTGATTGCATCCTTTGGTGCATCCTGATTTGTGTTTTCCCAAAATGAATGACCATTCTCTGATGTCAGTTTCCAGTATGTCTACTGGTCCTGTAACTATGAATCATCATATTGATTTGCACTCCTGTTATGGTAACAGTGAACTAAAGCTACATAATTATGCTCTGGTAGCCTATCTACTTCCACTTTTGGATCTCTCTCCCTCAACTTTTAGTAAAGGTCTTGGGTCATATTCACAACTTCTTAGGTCCTTAAAAACCTATAGAAAGTTACAACCCTTAAATTTAGTTAGTTCTAATGGAAGTACATGATTTCCAATTTCTTTTTTCCCCTTTTTGTACGTTTTTGATTGTAAGAATACTTTACAGAAGGCTTACAGTTACATGAGCAAGGAAATGAGTACATTTGGTATCGAGCATTGTTGCCTCCTCCGGGTAAATAAGATGAAAATTAAGAGCTTTGTAATATAGAAGCACACTAAAACTCTAGGAATACATTTTTCTTCATATGAGTATTTAGAAATGTTTGAAGCTTGAGATTTAACCTACTTGCAAGTTAATAATGAATTTGTCACATTTTCATGGATGCTAGGTGATTTATAATGCTCTCCGGTCAGAGACAAAAAGGACTTAATTTTTATAGCAATAGTGAAAGCCAGTGAGATATGTGTGTGTGTGTGTGTGTGTGTGTATTTGTATATTTGAAGTGAATCTCTCAGCCCTCAGTGCCACTGAGTGAAGTAGTGATAGACATGTGAAACCTATACAAACAATGAGTTCTGACTTTGAGCAACTGCGATCTATATAATGAGAAATAGGCATGCTTGAACTTTACTCTGGAGGATGACAATAGCTTAGAAATAGCTTGCAAAAATATTCTTGCAAATATACTATAGAATATAGAGCAGCTAATGTTCACTTGAAGATAGGCAAATACTTGAGACTGCCAAAGAATTGTTCTTTTTCTTTTGTTTCTTGAAGGGTCCTAGCTTCCAAGACCAATACATATTTCTCCTAATAAATACATAGCTCTCCTTAAAAGTGAGGCATGACACTTTGTTGAGAATACTTATTCTTTTTCCAGCCCTAAGCCTTAAGATGAAATAGAGACTTCAATCCTATCTAGAGTACAATTCAACAAATGACATAGATGGAGTTCAAATTTTACACATCAAGAAGCTTTTCTCTTAGAGCCATTTCTTAATGCAAGTGTGAAAGAAATTAAGGAAAAATAGGTCCACAAATGTTTTTATGAAGATAGCCTATGTATTTTAACAGTAATAAAGGATTATATTTCTGTTTTTTAGTGTGTGAATATTTACAGAGTATGGTACTAAGAACCAAAGTTTATTCCAGGGCCTAGCATGGAATAGAATGTAGCAAATTTTCTATATATTGTTTGTATATTTAAAGAATTCACCTGTCTGACTTCTCCCCCATTTTGATAAACAGAGCACCTGTTTGACATATTGAAATACAAACATTATTTTTCTACCTACAGGATTCTACACACTTTGCTGTCTACTAAACACAGAAAAGATTCATGCACAACCCTCATCTTCAAGTAGCAATTCTCAGTATCCCAAGTAGCTTGTGTTTATCTCCCACTCCTTTCCTCCAAGCTGTCAATCTAGGTGAGTGATGACTGAATTCTATAAGACAGAAAAGCTCAGATAATTCACAGGCATGCAGGCATGGAACCTTCTTCATTTGGATTATATTTTATCACATCGTTGTGAGAACTTCAGTTTCCTTATTTGGTAACTGAGCTGTCCAGTTAACAGTGAATAGATGCATCTCATTATTTAAAATTTCATTTAACTGAAATTGGAAGAATTAATTCACATTTGAGGTTCAGTAGCCACATATAGCCAGTGGCTAGTCTATTAGACAATGCATATATAGAATATATCCATTATCACAGATGTTTCTGTTAGAACTGTTTTAGAGTGTGTTTCTGCTTAAGGGATGGTCCATGTTCATAAACATAGTTGGTACTCAGACTGAAGATCAGACCAGAAAGGCTAGACACCCATGAAGTTAAGATATAGATATAAATTGTTCTACATAGGCACATTTATTTGTGAGGAAGAAAAGGATCAAACAGTCAACGTCAGCAGAACCAACCCTCTCAACTCTAGGAATGAATATGTGAAAATTTTAGCAATTCTTTGCAGCTTTGCTTCTGTGAATGAAATTGTCTGTGCTGTTCTCAATGGTGATTTTGTTGGAAAATATAAATGTGTAATTATCACATTAGCTCACAGAAGAATTAGGGTTTGTGCTTTGTAAATGTCATTTGGAATTTACATGTGACATTTCAAATTCTCCTGGTATCAATACACCACAAATATCTTTCTGAGTTGTTTCTTTTGTTAATTTTGATTGTTCTTACAGCAGGCATTTAAAAAATTAGTGGAAAACTTAGGACTTTCTTGTGTTTTATAATCCCATTAGTACTCAGTAAGCTTAATAAAGAATGAGAATCCAAGAACTATGTGAAGAAATTGTATCTCCAATCACCTGTTCCCTTTCATTAATTACTGGAGCAAAGAAAACTGGCTCCTCAGAATCTCACCTTCAGAATTCAAGAATGAGGTGGGAAGAAAACAAGGAAAGAGACATAGTAATTTGCACTGAAGTTGCTGTGCTGTCACAATGAACACCTGTTCTCATGCAATCTTTTTGCATCCTACAGTTAGCTTTTTTGTGGTTTTTATTAGTATGACAAAGATGACTAACTTTCCCAGATTTAGAGTTGGAAATGTGTGGGACACATTCCTTTATCTATGGAATCTTCCTTAAAATTGCATCACATTTACTTTGGCTCTCGGTGCCTTTTCTATCCTTGTCGCAAGTATGTATTTCTACAAATGGAGATGTTGGTTCATCATTTGCCTTTAAATGATTAAATTATGTGGATTTGGGAGATTGTGTGATTTGCTGTAGAAGCAAGGTACTATGGGTAGGACCCTTTGGTTCATGTTGACATTCCTTTGTGGAATTCTTATTGGGGTCCTTACTCATGGACTCGTGTAATTCTCTCCAAATTCCAGTACACTCCAGTAGAGTGTGGCCATGCATTAGAAATTTAAATAATGCCTATAATTCTTTTTAAAATATACTTTTAAATATAACATAAATAAAAGCTTTTGTTTTGTTTTTTATTTTTTTATTTTAATATTATTGTCAAGGTGATGTACAGAGGGGTTACAGTTACATAAGTAAGGTAGTGATAACATTTCCTAACTTGTTTCCCCTCCCTCATTTTTCTTCCTCTTTCCCTCGCTCTCTCAATCACCCCCCCCCCCCCAGTGTACAGATCATTTCCAATATATTGTCACTTTTGATTTCCTTTAAGTAAATGTTTGTGCTGTCCCCATTCTGGAGCTCCACAAGGTGAACACTGGAACACCACAGTTAGACCCTTCTGCCACGCATATATGCATATACATATTTTCCTTCACTTTGGGGTCATACGTTTGTTTAATTATTCATTTGTTTATTGCCAAAACTGGAGCTTGAATTCGGGGCCTACACATTGTTCTCTGCTTTTCTTTTTCCTCAACGCTAGCCACATCTCCATTTCTGGCATTTCGGTGGTTAAATAGATTTTCCTCCAGGGGCTGACTTTGAACCATGATCTTCAAATCTCACCCTTGTGAGTAGGTAGGATTACAGGTGTGAGCCTACTTTATAATTTGACTTTTCATCTCATTATATCATGCATATATTTCCTATCCAATAACATCCTTAGAAATTGCATACTGTTCTAAGAACATCACTTATAATGATTACATGGGAGTCCAGTGCTTATAAATTCCATAATTAATTGAACTGTCTCAATCACTGAAACTCTTTGTTGTCTCCATAATATTAAATGCATCATCAAATGATCCATCTTAACTTGGCTCATCTAAAATAGTAAGTTATTCCTCCCTGTGAAGTTAATCTTTTTCCCAGCATGAAGTTCCAGTTTTGTAACTTTTACAAGCCTTACCCACTTTAATGCCTTTGTCCAAAATCCCTCTTGCTATCATCATTTTTGTGAAACCCTTTTCTGTGGCATTCCATTAATAGGAAGGCATATTTAACTAATACCAACTTAATGTCTTCATTTTCATGGGTATTGCATTTTAGCCTGGATCAGAATTTGATTCTAACAAGATTTTATTTTAATGGAAGAATCAGAACACCAATTGGAAGGCTGAGAGTACCCTTATGAACAATTTTTATCATTCATTGCTTGCTTTTGTTTTGGAATTTGAAGGCTAAAGATGGCCAGCTCATATATTCTCTGTTGTCACTGTATTTCATTCCGGTTCCCTGCATCTTGTATATATATATTTTTTCTAATTTGGGGAGGGGAAGAGAAATAACAAAATGCTGAAGCAAGGATACAGGTTGACCAATTGTAACGATGAGATGTACAATAAACTATGTTGAAAACGAACTTCACAATTTCAAGATAGGGGGAAGGAGGAGTTGGGGAAGTAAGGAGGGAAGGGAATGTAGGGGGAAAACAAAGAAGGGGGTAAAATGCTTAAGAGGAAATGTACTCATTACCTTACTCATGTAACTGTAACCCCTCTATACAGTATCTTTACAATAAATTTTTTTAAAAAAAAGATTACCAGCTCATACTCCCATGGTTAACTTGCTGTACACCTTAAATGAGTTATATGGCTCAAAATGGGAAACCAAAAAGAAAGCAACTTTCAATATAAATTGTCTATTGTTGTAACACTGAGATGCCAAATGCAGTGCCAATGCACAGGAATCCAGAGTATAGTCATTAACCTCTAGAATTCTGAGTTGTTTTCTTTGGCTGGAAATCTCTTAATTGTAGTATACACAATATGCAGAAATGTCCTGAAAAAAATATTCTTGGAAAAAAACAGTTCTATAAAATCAGGAAAATTTGTACCAAGTCAAAAAAAGGAAAATAAGACAAGAAAAATTCTATTCCTGTTTATATAAAAGCTACAATAGAACATGGGTCTACCAATAGTCTGAAGAAGAGAAACAATTATTTAAGTGCGTTGTTATTCTAAATGTATTAATATAATGATATGCATGTAAAATAGAACCTGATGATGAGCTATGAACTCTGCCTGGAGAGTTCAACCAAATCCTTCTTGCACAGTGTCATGATACATAGGAAGGAGAAAATAAATATTCTGTAAAATTATGAAAAGCTTATGAAGTTCAATAATCTCCAAATATTGTGCTCAGGGAATGTAAAGTATCAGGAACAATGTAGCAGTGAATTGGAGAGTGAAATTGGAGCTATTGAAATGGTCATATAGCTTGGAGTTATGGCACTTTCTTAATATGCACAGGGTCCTGGGTTCAATTCCCAGCACTAAAAAGGAAGGAAGGAGAGAGACCAAGAAAGATTTGTGAGGTGGGCCTAACACCATCATAGAAAATTTATTCTCTAGCCCAGGATTTCATACTGTTAATTACACATTTTTACTGCACAGGAGGTTTTAAAAGTACAGTTGCCCAAGTCTCAGCCATTTTTATTTGAGTGGGTACAGATGTATCAACTTCAGCTGATATGACTTGGGGGCACCAGTAAAGCACCCAGGATAGAGATATCATGGTAGAACATATGTCTAGAACTTGAAAAAAGGTCTGTGAGACTTTTATTTCTGTAGAAAAATAAATGCCCATGGTATGTTAGCCTAAGTATGGATATAGAGTAGTCTGAGTTTAAATGTACCAATATACCAGTTTTTGCAACCTGGAGTAAATTACCTACCTCTCTTTAAGCCTTTGTTTCTTATTTTGGACATGGGAGCCAATGGGACTACAGTGCGAGTGTTCATAAAGTGTTTTCAGGCTATGCATTTTTAAAATTTGTCATAACTACTGTTAGTTGACTTGTTTATATAGTGTAAATTTGCACCAGGTGCTGATGAGCAAAGCAGAAGATAATGAAGTGTCCTGTATTCAGTCTCTTAGGTACTTGATGTCATTCTTTACACTCCAAAATTTGTGAAGTCAGAGTTGAACAACAGGGCAGTTTTAAAATTTTTCTGTATGGAGTCTTAGCATTTTTCAATATCAAAGGGCCTCTGGAAAGATGGAAAAAGAAAATAGAGAAACCAGGGCTGGGAAGGTGGCTCAGTGGTAGAGTGCTTGCCTTGCATGCATGAGGCCCTTAGTTTGATTCCTCAGCACCACAAAGCAGAAAAAGCCAGACGTAGGGCTGAGGCTCAATTGGAAGAGCTCTAGCCTTGAGCTGAAGAGCTGAGGGACAGCTCCCAGGCCCAGAGTTTAGGCCCCATGACCGACAAAAAAAAAGAAGAAAGAAACCACAACTGTTCTTTTCAGAAGGCTTAATGTTAGTCCTTTTGACCTATGATGACAAATTACCAGACACTGAATTGGTTATAAACAACAGATTTATTTCTACATTCTGGAGCCTGGAGGCCCAAGATTGCAATGCCAGCATAGTCAGGATTTTTGTTTTTCAGATTGATGCACTGTATTAAAGATCAGGATTGAAATCTATTCGGTTTTGTTTATTTAAATACCATTAATGAAGGCTTGCCTCCACGACTTAATTACCATCCACATATCCACATACACACACAAAGGACAACTTCTATAACATTATATTTGAGATAGAATTTCAATATGTGAAGTTGGATGAAGATTGTAAATAAATGTATTTTAATTATACATTCTTTTTCTTTTCCCATAAGATTGTGGATCTAAGAACAGTAAGATCCAGACACTGAATTGATCTCAGAGCTGACCTCTGAGCCATTCTATGATTCTGGAGTATTATATTTATCTGGCTTAATCAATTCTCTGTGTTCACTACAAGATTATTTGGAGAATATATAAGATAATTACACTGAGAAGTTATTTAGAAAATTAATTCATATTGTTTACTTTTAATTTTTTGAGGTAAGTACTTGGATTCAAATTCAGAGCCTTGCATTTGCCAGGCAGGCACCTGACCACTTGAATCATGCCACATCCAGCAATTTTTGCTTTGATTGTTTGTTTGTTTGTTTGTTTTTTGGGTCCAGTTGTGGGGCCTGAACTCTGGGCCTGGGCGCTGTTCCTCAGCTCTTCAGCTCAAGGCTAGCGCTCTACCACTTGAGACACAGTGCCACTTCCGGCTTTTTTCTTTTTGCTTATGTAGTGCTGAGGAATTGAACCCAGTGCCTCAGGCATGCAAGGCAAGTGCTCTACCACTGAGCCACCTTCCTAACCCCTGCTTTGATTTTTTTTGAGATAGAATCTTGTATTTGTTTATTCCTAGGATACCTGGATAGTGAACTTCCTAGTTTTATGTTCAACATAGGTAGGATGATAGCCATACATTGGCACACCCAGCTTTTATTGATTGAGATGGAGGTCTCTTGTATGTTTTCCAGCTTGAACTTGAACTGCAACTATCGACATTTCCATTTTCAGAGTAGCTATGATTATAGGTATAAACCACCTCATTTGACTTCTATTATATATGTTTATGAAAATTCTGAAAGTATGAGAAAATCCTCTAGAGTTACTAACCATACCCAGATTCTAGGTGATACATTAATGTTTATTCTGTCAAAAATGTGTTTTGTGACAATTTTTAAAAATTTTTTATTGGCAAAATACCATACAGAGGGGTTACAATTACATGGGCAAGGTAATAAGTACATTTCTTATCAAGCATTGTTGCCTCCTCCATTGTTTCCCCTTTCCATCCCTTCCCATCTCCTCCCCTACCCCCCCCCCCAACTCCCTACCCACAGCGAAAGTTGTAAAGTTCGTTATTCGACATAATGACTTGTATAGCTCATCGTTGCAATGGGTCCAATGTATCCCTATTTAAAGGTTTGTTTTTTCCCTTTCCCTCCACAAATTATACCAATATCAAATATAATGAAAGCAGGGGTTATACCGTGGGGGAGGGACATACAAAGCAACAAAGAAATCATCTTATAAATATGTTAGAAACAATTTCAAGAAAAAAAAAACATTTGAATACTTATCTTGTGGTTCATTTCACCTAACATGAACTTATCTTACCTTTTCTGCTTGTCTCAGACATATACTAGCTATTGCAAATAAGGGAAACCATGGGACCTATGTTTCTTTGGGCCTGGCTTACTTCACTTAATTTTTTCCAAGTCTTTCCATTTCCTAACAAATGGGGCAATGTCATTCTTTCTGATGGAGGCATAGAATTCCATTGTGTATATATACCACATTTTCTTGATCCATTCATCTAATGGACATCTGGGTTGGTTTCATATGTTACCTATGGTAAATAATGTTACAATAAACATAGTTGTGCTTGTAGCTTTAGTGTGGTCTTGTTTGTGATCATTTGAGTAAATGCACAAAAAATGGGATTGCTGGGTCATAGGGGAGCTTTACGTGGAGTCTTTTGAGGAAACTCCATACTACTTTCCAAAGTGGTTGAACAACTTTACACAACCACCAACAATGCGGTAAGGTTCCATTCTGTCCCCATCTCCTCCAGCATCTGTTGTTATTAGAGTTCTTGACTCTAGCCATTCTAACTGGGCTGCGGTGGTATCTCAATGTTGTGCTGATTTGCATTTCTTTTATGGCTAGAGAAGTTGAGCATTTCTTCATATGTCTATCAGCCATCCTTCTTTCCTCTTCAGAGAAGTTTCTCTTTAAGTCTTTAGCCCACTTACTTATTGGGCAGTTGTTTCTTTGAGGATTTGTTGTCGGGGGATTTAATTTTTTGAGTTCCAGGTATATTTTAGATATGAGACCCTTGTCCATTGTATGGCTAATGAAGATCTTCTCCCAATCCGTGGGCTTCCTATTTATCTTGCTAGCTATGTCCTTTGCCTTGCAGAAGCTCTGCAATTTCATGCAATCCCATTTGTCCAACCTTTCTTTGATTTGTTATGTTTCTGGGTCTCTATTAATAAAATTTCAGCCTGTTCTAAGTATACCTAGGGTTTCTCCTATTGCATCCTGTAATGTTTACAGAGTGTCTGCTTTGACTCCAAGGTCTTTGATCCATTTGGAGTTGATTCTTGTGTAGGGTGATATATAAGGATCTAGCTTTGGTTTTTTACAAGGTATTAACCAATTTTGCCAGCACCATTTACTTAAAAGGCTGTCTTTCTTCCACTCTAATTTTTTAGCTTCCTTATTGAAGATTAGATTGCTATATATCTGTAGGTTCAATTCTATTCCATTGGTCTTGAAGTGTGTTCTTGTGCCAGTACTGTTTTGAATATTATGGCATTATAGTAGAGTTTGAAATTTGGTATTGATATTCCTCCAGCACTGTTCTTTCTGTTAAGGATCTTTTTTGCTATTCAGGGTCTTTTATTGTTCCATATGAATTTTTGGATTGTCTCTTCTATTCCTTGAAGAATGAGTTTGGGATATTGATAGGTATTGCATTGAATTTGTAGATAGCCTTGGGAAGTATTGCCATTTTCATGATGTTGCTCCTTCCAATCCAGAAGCATGGGAGTTTTTGCCACTTTCTAAGTTCTGTTTTGATTTCCTTTTTCAGGGTTTTAAAGTTTTCATCATAGAGGTCCTTCATTTCTTTGGTTAAGTTAATTCCTAGGTATTTTATTTTTTGTGGAGCTATTACAAATGGAGTTGCTTTCCTGATTTCAGCCACCCTTTTCTCATTGTTGACATACAGAAAAGCCATTGGTCTTTGAAGGTTAAATTTATACCCTGCTACTTTGCCCAAGTTTTGCATAAGCTTGAATAATTTGGGAGTGGAGTCCGTGGGATTCTTTAAATACAAGATCATATCATCTGCAAAGAGGGAGAGTTTTACTTCATCTTTCCTTATTTAGATCCATTTTATGTTTGCATCTTGTCTTATTGCTGTAGCTAGGCATTCTAATACTGGATTGAAGAGAAGTGGTGAGAAAGGACAGCTTTGTCTCATTCCTGATTTAAGAGGAAATGACTAGTTTTTCACCATTAAGTATAATGCTGGCTGTAAGTTTGTTATATACAGTCTTTATTTTATTGAGAAATGTTCCCTGGATTTCTAATTTTTCCAGAGCCTTCATCATCAATGGGTGTTGAATCTTGTCAAATGCCTTTTCTGCATCTATTGAGATAACCATGTGGTTCTTATCCTTGCTCCTGTTAATGTGATGAATTATATTAATTGATTTGCGTATATTGACCCAGCTTTGCATCCCTGAAATGAATCCTGTTTGATTGTAGTGTATGATTTTTTGGATGAATTGTTGAAGTCAATTGGCCAAAATTTTGTTGAGAAGTTTTGCATCAATGTTCATCAAAGAAACAGGTCTATAGTTCTCTTTCTTTGATGAGTCCCTGCCTGGTTTTGGGATGAGGGTTATGATGTCTTCATAGAATGAGTTCGGTAGTGAACTTTCTCTTTGAGTTTCATTGAAGGGCTATTGGTGTGAGCTCTGCTTTGAAGGCCTTGTAGAATTCTGCTGTAAATCTGTGTGGTCCTGGGCTTTTCTTAGATGGGACTTCTCTTATTGCTGTTTCTATCTCAATGCTTGATATGGGCCTGTTAAAATGGTTTAACTCATCTTGGTTTAGTTTTGGCATGTTGATATTTGCTAGGAAAAGGTCCATTTCTGCCAAGTTCTCAAACTTATTAGCATAGTTTTGAGAAGTATTCCCTTATAATGTTCTGAATCTTGGTTGTTTCTCTGGTGGTTTCCATTCTCATCTCTGAGTTTATTTATTTGGGTGTGTTCTCATCTTTTTCTGATAAGATTTGCTAAGGCTCTGTCAATTTTGTTAATTTTTTCAAAGAACCAACTCATTGTTTTGTTGAATCTTTCTATGTTTTATTTGGATTCTAATTCATTTAATTCTGATTTAAATTTAATTATTTCTTTCCATCTACTGGATTGGGGTTTATATTGCTGCTCTTTTTCAAGGAGGTTCAGATGTCTCATTAAATTGTTGGTTTCAGATCTCTCCAACTTGCTTCTGAGTACTGCCTTTTCTGTGTCCCAGGGAAGCTGGTAATTTGTGTGTTCGTTTTTGTTGAAAATCATGAACATTTGAATTTCCTTTCTAATCTCTTACGTGACTTACTGGTGATTCAACAGTGTGTTGTTCAGCATCCAATTGTTACAGGACTTTCTTTGGTAGCTTTTGGTGTTGAATTCTAATTTTATTTCCTTGTGGTCTGAGAGAATTCAAGGTATAACTTCAATATTTCTGAAAATGGAGGTTTGCTTTGTGACCTAAAATGTTGCTATTTTGCAAAATGTTCTTTGTGCTGCTGAGAAAAACGTGTCTTCTGATGCTGCTGGGTGAAATATTCGGTAGATGTCTGTTAAATCTAGTTGATCCTTGCAGTTGGTTAGATCTGCAGTTTCTCTATTGAGTTTTTGCCGAGTTGATCTATCTAGTGGGGATAGTTGTGTTTTAAAGTCCCCAACAGTTAATGTCTTTGGATCTATGTGGGATTTGAGGGAAAGTAGTGTTTCTTGGAGAAATTTGGGTGCTCTGTTGTTTGGCAAATAGATATTTAGAATTGTAATATTCTCCTGAAGGGTGATCCCTTAATTAGTATGTACCAACCTTCTTTTTCTCTTCTAACTAATTTTAATTTGAAGTCTATTTTATCTGATATTAGGATTGCAACTCCCGCCTGTTTATGGGAGTCATTTGCTTGGTAGATTTTATTCCAGTCTTTCACTTTGAAAATGTGTTTGTTTTTATGGGCAAGGTGTGGTCCTGAAGGCAGCAGATAGAAGGATCTTGCTTTGTAATCCAACTAGACAATCTATGTCGCTTAATTGGTGAGTTAAGTCCGGTAATGTTGAGAGATAGGACTGAGAGGTATTTATTTTTATTGTGGAAATACCGTACAGATGGATTACGATTACATGAGCAATATAATGAGTACATTTCTTATCAAGCATTGTTGCTTCCTCTTTTGTTTCTTCTTTCCACCCCTTCTCAGACCCCTCCTTACCCGATCCCCATCCCCCCCACCAAAGTTGTAAAGTTCATTTTTCAACATAATGACTGGTACATCTCATTGTTGCAATGATTTCACCTGTATTCCTATTTAAACGATTTGTTTTTTTCCCTTCACCTCCACAAATTATACCAGCATCAAATACAGTGAAAGCTGGGGTTATTTTTGTTATGTCGAAAAACGAACTTTACAACTTTGGCCAGTGGATGTGGGAGGGAGGAAGTGGGGATCAGTGTGGGGGGATATGGAAGGGATGTGTAGGGGAAACAAAGGAGGAAGCAACAATGGTTGAAAAGAAATATACTCATTACCTTGTCCATGTAATTGTAATGCCTCTGTATGGAATTTTCACAATAATAAAACTTGTAAAAATGTTTATCACTTATTATAATTCAAATACCAAACAAGAGTAATTTTATATAATCATTAAAAGTATCATTTTATTACTATCATAAAATAGAATAAAAGACCAGTCCCAATTATTACCTATCATTATTCTTAATTCCTAATCATTACCTAAATATCTTAAACAATCTAAATAGTCATTTCTTTGACATAGACATAAATATTCTATCTTTTTTACTTAACATTTTCCAGGGGCATATATTCATGTTTCTAAAAGATTTTTCACAGCAGTTAAAAGATGCGTTTGTGAAATTAATGTGATACATGTTGTTGTTGTTGTTGTTTTCAAGGCCTGGGCATTGTCCCTAAGCCTTTTTGTGCTCAAGGCCAGCACTTCACAACTTGAAGCACAGGGCTAATTTCTGTTTTTGAGTGGTTAATTGGAGATAAGGATCTAACAAGTACTTTTCTGTCCGGGGTAGATGTGAAAACAATTGTTAGATCTCAGCCACCAGACTAGCTAGAATTATAGACGTGAGTTACTGGCACTTAGTTTGATAATTTTTTTTAATTTTAATTATGTTTTAAGATGTTTGTTTCACTATAGTGCACATAATTCTATACATAAATTTAGATATATATATATGTATATATGCTGATGACAAATTCCCTCTACACATAACATTTATACACACACACACACACACACACACACACACACACACACATATTTTTGAAGACAGACTCCCTCTAAAACTTTTTTTTGGGTCCAGTTGTGGGGCCTGAACCCTGGGCCTGGGCGCTGTCCCTCAGCTCTTCAGCTCAAGGCTAGCCATCTACCACTTAAGCCACAGTGCCACTTCCAGCTTTTTTCTTTTTTGCTTATGTGGTGCTGAGGAATCAAAACCAGGGCCTCATGCATGCAAGGCAAGCACTCTACCACTGAGCCATCTTCCCAGCCCATCCCTATAAAACTTTTATGCTACTATTTCTTACCTTTTTCATTTCAAAGATATACAATCTATTTTTCCAAAATTTTCCTAGAGTAAAATGACTAATATTTCACTAGAAAGTAGAGTATATTATTTTCAATGTAATTTTAGATATACACATAATGTTGTAGTAACATTTATAGTATATTACTTGAAAAAATTCTGTTCAAACCCTTAAATATTTGTGTGGAATGACAGGGAGAGAGGAAGTTAATTCATACTGGTTAGGAATGTGCAATGCTTCAAAAATCTGTCCAATAATTTGTTATAATCACATAGTCAAGCTACCTGTTATGCTTTAGTTTTTTTTATTTATTCAAAAATTTAACATGGAGGGGCTGGGAAGGTGGCTGAGTGGTAGAGTGCTTGCCTTGCATGCATGAGGCCCTGGGTTCGATTCCTCAGCACCACATAAGCAGAAAAAAAAGCCAGAAGTGGCACTGTGGCTCAAATGGTAGAGTGCTAGCCTTGAGCTGAAGAGCTGAGGGACAGCGCCCAGGCCCAGAGCTCAGGCCCCATGACTGGCAAAAAAAAAAAAAATTTAACATGGATGCATGCACAGTGGTAATATTAAAATTATTAATAAAAATACAAATAATACAAAATCATAGACACATATCAGACTTTCAATAATTAGCACTTATGATGCTAATAATAATTTTGTTGAAGATGATGATGACTACAGTGTACCCTGATAATGACAATGATATGATTTAAAAGGAAAAATTTTTAGACATCTTTGAAGCTAGATTTCCCACATTGAATACATAGTAATAAACAGCATTGGATTACATACAATAAGAATAACAAGGGACTGGGAAGGTGGCTCAGTGGTAGAGCGCTTGCCTTGCATGCTTGAGGCCCTGGGTTCGATTCTTCAGCACCACATAAGCAAAAAAGCTGGAAGTGGCGCTGTGGCTCAAGTGGTAGAGTGCTAGCCTTGAGCTGAAGAGCTGAGGGACAGCGCCCAGGCCGAGTTCAGGCCCCACGACCGGACCAAAAAAAAAAAAAAAAGAATAACAAGAGGAGAGTTTCAATATCAAGAAATACAATCACATAATCAGGTGAGACAGTAAAAACCCTAATGTTATTCTTGAAGTCTCTCTAATGTATACTCACTTTTTTGGTGGAATTGTTTGCTTTTAAATAAAATCGTTCATTTCCACATGTTGATTATCCCACATAGATAAAATATAATAAGCTGAGTGCTTTGTTATCAAATGATCTTGTTTGTTCTAGCCTTGGGAATTTAGGAGAAAGCCTTTCACCACCTACATAGCCAGTGGCTTGTTTATATATTCCTAGAAGGTAACAACACATGCCTCAAGCATGCTTCACTCATTAGGCAGAAATCCTTGGTCAGTTTTGGTTTCTATCCAGTTCACTGGAGAAAATCTATGTATAAATTGATGAAGAACACTTGGCAACAGGTAAAGCAGTAAGAAAAATTTTGATGGACTACAATTAGTTTTCAACTTAATGTGATTAGTTCAAGTAACATTCTTATATAGATACTATTCAATAACCAATGTTTTCCAATGATATGTTGAGTATGTTCTTCAATACAGCTGTAGACACATGACCCAATTTACATAATACCACTTACATATCTGTAGGTGCCTTAAAAGGACACAGGCCTTAGAGCCAGGAGGTAAAATTTATTTTTACTTCTGGATGAAACAATTTGTGACTTTATACCAACAAACTGAATTTGATTCTTTCCTTATTTGTAAGCTAAGGTGGAAAATGTAAGGACTCTTCACTTTTCTTTTTTCTTGCTCTAGGAGTAAGCAAATGTATTCCTCAATATTTCTGGTAGATTACATCCATTTACAGATGAGAAATGTAAGGCCCAACAGTCAATGTAGTGAGTAAATAATGATACTAGAATTTGTGTCTGAGCTCTTCCCTCTGCATGCTTACAAGGAGCAGTAATTTGGTGAGGGAGAGGATCAATATGAAAAGACTATGGGGAAAAAAAAACATACTTTGTAAAAAGTTGTTTAAGACTAGGTGACCAGTGATGAGTACATGAAACAGACTTGTGTCAGGGGCATAAAAAGGAGTACATAGAAATCATATTAGTGCTGGGTGCCAGTGGCTCATTCCTGTAATCCTATCTACTCAGGAGGCTGAGATCTGAGGATCACGGTTCAAAGCCAGCCCAGGCAGAAAAGTCCATGAAACGCTGATCTCCAATAAATACCACTAGAAAACCCAAAGTGGTGCTGTAGCTCAAGAGGTAGAGTGCTCGCCTTGAGCTGAAGAGCACAGGGACAGTACCCAGGCCCAGAGTTCAAGCCCCACGACCAACAAAAACAAAAACAAACAAAACAAGAAATCATATTAGTGACAGAAACTGAGAAAATCTTGATCATTCATCGTATCTAATGGGTGGGAGTAGAAGGATAAGAAGAAATCTAAAGGGTTCTACATCTATGACCAGGCAAATGTGTTAGTGATATTCTTGGTGATAAGGATTACAGGTGAAAATGATGGATTTAGGGGAAAAAACTCTCTGGTAGTTCTAAAGTTTATATTAAACAGATGCAAAGATATATCTTTTTATTTATTTTTATTTTTATTTTTGGGTCCTGTCGTGGGGCCAGAACTCTGGGCCTGGGCGCTGTCCCTCAGCTCTTCAGCTCAAGGCTAGCGCTCTACCACTTGAGCCACAGTGTCACTTCCGGCTTTTTTTCTTTTTGCTTATGTGGTGCTGGGGAATCGAACCCAGGGCCTCATGCATGCAAGTCAAGCTCTCTACCACTGAACTACCTTCCCAGCCCAATAGATCTTTTTAGACATCATCAAAATATCCTCGACCATGAATATGAAAAAGAATGATAAAATTGGGGGCATTATTAAAGGGAAGAGGAAAAGAAAAGTTATGACATAAGTATAAGCAATTTGAGCACCAGTGTGGACAAGATTGGAAGAAAGAGATAAATAAGGAAACAAGAAAGTAATAAAAACAGATTTACAGAAGTAAAGAAAGGAAAGAATTTGCAGGAAGAAAAGGTCAAAACTTACAGAGGTATTGAAGAAATATGCTATTTGGATTCGAAAACTAAAAGGACATAGACAAGTTCAATAAGAACAGTGTTTTGGTGAACTGGTAGAGATGTAAGTTATATTGATGAAATTTTGAGATATGAAATAAAACTCTAGATCCATGAATTCAACAGATCCTGTTGATTTTAAATGTTGGGAACAAATGCTCTTATCCTGACCTTAGAAGTATTATATAGATGTAACTGTCATGACCTTTACTTAGAGATATTCTGTGAATATTTTTGAAGACTGGCCAGGAGATTATGGATTGAACTACAGCAAAGACAAGCCTAATTTGCCCTACAGTTCCAATGAGTGACCCATGTATCTACATCAGTTTGGGATTTTATAGAAATATCATTAGATATGTTTGGACATCTTATCAGCCTATTCATTATAAATGTAGAACAAGTAACATCAAGTACTAGGTTGAACTTACAGTTTTACTGATGTTACTGAAGACTCCTCAAATTGATTCTTCTTTAGAATAGAAAATGCCTCAATATCCATTGAGACGTCATAACTGCCATATGCTCTATTTAAATCTAATTCTTGTTAGGGATATCTCCATGCTGAAATACCCTAACAATCAACCTGCCACAAATTCTTGTATGTAGGAAATGCTCTTATAAACTTCAAGCTTTTATTGAATGGAAGAGTTCAGACATTACCCTCCCCACAAGGATTAAATGCCTAAAAAATAAGACATTTTGCTTTAATGCCTTTCTTTCATTTTCTGATACACATATGCAAGTAGGGAAGGATTCTGATGTAATAATAATACAATGGTGACTTGTAATAACACAATGTCTAGGATCTAGTGTTAATTCAGTTTCTTACTAATTAGTTCCAAAGTGTGTGAATATTTATATTTCTCCTGGGTAAACTAATGAGCTCCAAGAAAATATCCCTAAGGAGCCTTCTAATTCAAATATCAATGTTTGTCTCAAAATGCTTTAAATTCTACACCCTTTAATGTGGTCATAGAGTTATACTCTGGAACTTTTCTCCTCAGAGAGTGAGTACTACCCTATTGGTTAACATGGACAAAGTACCTTCATACATAGAATGGGTATGTGCAAACAAGAAGTGGTAGATTGTCAACGTCTAGTGCATTGGGGTCCCTGGGTAAGGGTCACGAAATCACCAGGACACGGGATGCAGCATGCAAACAGCAATTGCCACTGCATGCTGTGTTTTATTGTTAGTGGGTATTTAAAGACAAGCAAGCATAATCTTTGCCAAGATTTGGTTAGAAAACATTCACACAAAAAATTTCCACAGATACATTTTTACTTAACCTATGAGACAATGTCTAGGTATATTATTATCTAAACTATTTTAGAGCAAGCTCAAACCACTTCTCCAACTCAGGAAAATGCTTGACCAGCTGTTCACCTATGCTTAAGCAAGCAGAAGAGCTACTTCCTCAGCTCTCAGGAGTCTGTGACATGTGTCTGGAGATAGGGAGAGAGAAGGTTTTCCCTCTCTAGCCTGGCATTCCAAGAGCTTTCCTAATCCCAAACACAGTCCTCAGACAATCCTAAGGCTGGAGCCTGCATCATTCTGCCCCCTCAACATAGACCCTGAGTCTTCACAATCTCCTTCTTTTTTCTTTTGTTTTAAAAGTAAAGCTTTCCACAGGGTTATCATAGAAGCTTGCATTGGCTTCATAAAAATCAAATATAACAGCACAAGCGCAAACAGAATAATAACAATAATAATTTCCATACCACTAGCAGTATGTGAAATGCTTTGTAGTATTCCTTTCGGATCCAACCCTTCCAACTGTTTAATAAATGTATCAGCAATATTAGAAGCATCATCATTTGTAAATTGTTTACCAAAAATATCATGTACATTAAATTGTAACTGAGCAATCAATTGAGCAGCAGTAGAATTTTTAGATAAATACTGTTGTATTATATTCCAATCATGTAAAGATTTATTATATTTTACATTAGTAATGTAAAAGATAGTCGAATTTTAATCACATTTTAACAATAACTGTTTTTCCACAACCAATAACTTTTTTCCTAACCATCCCACTGTCTGTTTAACAACATTAATCTGTGTTTGTAATCAAGCATCAATTTCTACCTGTGAGACCCACAATTCATGTGAATCCCGGTGCCATTCTTCCACAAAGTGTTTAGTTTGTAAGGAAGTGTGCAGGGCAATTCCAGACAATGCAGCAACAGTGGTAATAGCAATTAAGCTTAAAATCACAGCCACAATGGCTCCAATCATACGTTTTGTACGTTTTAGCAGTTTGGTAAAAAATTCAATAACAACACTATCCAAAGGATTTTGGGACCATTCTCTTCCTAATTTAACAGGTAGCCAAATATAAGTTCTTTGTTGTAAAATCATAATACTATCACTGTCATTAAAATTAGGAGAGGAATTAACACAAGAATACAGGCGACAATTGAAACAAGAAATAGTAGGAGAAAATGTAAAGTTTCCCACCAAAAATACATAAGGCAGGGATACACAAGCAGTTACATTATAAGATTTATACAAAGTAAAATTATAAGTGGACGCAGAGTTTGACATCCCCGAAAAACGAAAAACAATCCATTTGATAGCATCACGGGTTTTAGCGCCGCTGCGACCTTCCAAAGATGAGTCTGAACAGCAGTGGGTGCAGCCATGAATGCCCATCGGGCATCTGCAATGCCTCCATCTCCCCAGGCCATCAATCGAGCTCCAGTAAGCGATCCATTAATGGCATCCGGCATCCTAGTAACATTTGATAAATCACATCTGGTAATATTCCATTCTAAACATGTGTTAATAAACTGTCCAAAAGGTCCCCAATTAATGAAATTATTGAACATTTTTCCAAATGTTCCTCTGCACTCTTGCCACACAAAAGGCTTATATTTTAAATCAATATAAGTAAAATCAGGGCACATAGGTAAGGATAACTCACCATCAAAGGTGACACTTTCCCAGCTACTATTAATGGACCAAGTAGTTAATCGCTGTAGCTGTGTTCTACAATTGAAAGTGCATTTCCCAGGTAAAACCCAATGTTGCCAATTCATAACTAAACAAGGAGGAGGCCCCAAACAAACAGGCAAGGAATGAGTATAGTAAGTAAAATTAAAAAAGCTACCATCATCCTTATTATAAAATGTCAAATTATTCCAAGGAGGAGATAAAATAGCAGGAACAGAATAGATGGTTACATCCATTTCTCTCGAAACAACAGGTTCCAATAAAGGAGGGTTAGGAACAAAGGCCCAATAACTTACGTAAGCATTAGCATGGACAGAGTTTACAGTAAGCAGGGCACACATGGCCAGGAACAAGTTCTCAGCCGTGACAGGTTTACCAGTGTGACAGATTTACCAGTGCGTTGTAACATCTTTTGTCCTTCTCCAGTCAACTTTTTAACCTGCCCCCAGGTGGGCAGCAGGGCTTTCTTCTTTCTCAACTGGTGGCTGATTCCTTGCAGGATACCGTGCTGTCCTCACTGGGCCGTGTCTGTATCCATCTCGCAGGAAGCCAGCATTGTTTGCCATCCTGTGTAGACACAAAACCCTATCCTCGCCCCTTAGGTAATAATGTTCCTAGTTGTCATCTTGTGTTCAATGTAATCTTAATCCTTATGGGAGCATTTAAATAAGGTTTTTCTGATATTTGTTCAAAATGGCGCTCAGCTCTAGTTAAAATATCTCCTTGTGGTAAGTTAAAAAAATTAAGAACAAAAAGAGCTTGATGTAAAATTGTTTTAGGATTTTGCATGGAAAACCACAAAATATCCATACCTTTATCCAACCTTTTCCTCCTTTTTAATTTTTTAATTTGTTATTTTAGTGTGCCATGAACTCGTTTAATAATGGCTTGTCCTTGGGGGTTATATTCTATTCCTGTAATATGTACCACATCATAAAGTTCACAAAATCTTTTAAATTTAATACTTTTATAGGCTGGTCCATTATCAGTCTTTATTTTGGCAGGCACTCCCATAATGGCAAAAGCTTCCAATAAGTGTTCTATTACATGGTTAACAGTTTCTCCCATAAGGGCAGAAGCCCAAACAAATTTAGAATAAGTATTTATTGTAACATGTACAAAGGAAAAACGACCAAAGGCTTTCACTTGGGTTATATCCATTTGCCAGAGCTCATTAGGTTGTAATCCTCGAGGATTTACTCCAGCAGGTACAACTCTTAAATGCATTTATCTGCAAATAGGACACCTTTTTATAATTTGTTTAGCTTGAGAATAAGGTATTTTATAATGCATATGTAAAAGGACAGCATTTGTATGTAAATGAGCATAATCCTGTTCAGCAGAAGCAAAACTAACTAATTTATCAACCTGATTATTGCCATATACAAGGTAACCAGGTAACGAAGAGTGAGCCCTAATGTGAGTTACAAACACTTTGGCATTACGTTGTTGTAGTAATGCTTGTAATTGTTTAAATAATTGGTTTAGCTGGGATTTAGATGAATAAGTAACAGCAGTGACTGTATTAGTCACAACTCCTACAGCATAGGCAGAATCAGTAACAATATTAATATCTCCCACAAAATCTTGTAACACTTTAATAATAGCAAAAAGTTCATTTTGTTGAACTGATGTTAAAGTAGTTGTTTGTACCCAATATTTGTTTTTTGTCCAATAAGCACTTTTTGTTTTGGAGCCATCTGTAAAAACGGTAAGAGCAGTGGGAATAGGGGCCTTGGTAATTATATCATTAATGACAAATTGTTGTTTACGCAAGCAATCCCACAATCTACCTTTGGGAAAATGATAGGAAAATTGTCCAGTAAAATTTACTAATGCTATTTGTAGCATTTCAGACATGTTTAACAAATATTCTACTTGGTCTTTTGGCAAAGGAAAAATAATTTTAAATCATACCCCGATAGGGTAAATACCCGTTGCCTGGCCTATTGAATAATAATTGCCAACTGTTGTTTATAAGGCATATTATTTTTTGTAAATCTATGCCGTGTATAAATCCATTCTAATGGTAGCTCATTTTGTCCTAAAATTCCTGTTGGGTATTTCCATGTATCTAAAATATATAAATTTATGGGTTGATTTAGCGTTACTAGATGTAAAAACATTTCTTTTATTCTCTGTTCTATAAATTGTAATTTTTTTTAGCTTCCTTAGTTAAAGTTTTTTTGCTATGTAAATCAGGATCCCCTTGTAACAAAGAAAACAAATTATGTAACTGATAAGTAGAAATTTTTAAGGCCGGTCGCATCCAATTAATATCTCCTAATAGCTTTTGAAAATTATTTAACATGTGTAATTGATCACGTCATAAAGATATTTTTTGAGGTGTCACTGTTTGTCTAGAAACAACATATCCTAAATATTTTACCACCGTATCTTTTTGTATTTTTTTAGGTGCTATTATTAATCCAAAATCTTTAAATATAAAGGGAAAGCATCTTTTATAGGATTTTTTTTATTGTTCATTTTTGATCTATACTCCCTTGCCCAGTGCTCCCCATTTTTACATTTAGGGCAAATTTTTGGTCTTCTCTTGTTAACTCCAGTAGCTTTTTTACAACTTTTTTTTATATGTCCAATTTGACCACATCCAAAAGACTTTAGATTAGAGGGTTTTGTTTGCAAAGTATGCCAGGTAGTGGCCATAGTTTCAGCAAACACCTGCATACGCCTGGATTCAGATGTAATGTCTCTGCAGGCCCTTAAATATGTATTCACATCCCCAGATTCTTTAATAGGCAATAGGGCCCGTCTACAGTCCTCATTAGCATTCTCATAAGCCAACATGCGCAGCAGTTGTTGACTTGCAGCCTCTCCCACAACAGTACGTTCCAAGGTCAATTTCAATCGCGATAAAAATTTAACATAGGGGTCATTAGGTTTTTGAATTACTTTAGTCCAAGAGCCATAATGCTCTCCTACCGGTCGAATCCTTTCCCATGCCTCAATACCTATGTCTCTTAACTGCTCATGGATCTCTTCAGGAGAGTTCACTTGCATATGAGCATCTGCATATAGTTCTATTCCACTCAACATGGGAAAGGTTATGACCTGTAGGCGTGGGTTACTGCTCTGTGCATTTTGTCTAGCCCTTTCTGTACATAACTCAGTAAACCACATTTGCCATTGTAGGTATTCAGGTTCCTTAAGCAAGGCTCTACAAAGCATCTTCCAATCCTCAGGAGCAAAATTATTGTAATGTTGAGCAAGCCCATTAAGCAATTCCTTAACATAATGAGACGATGACCATACAACGTCACTGCCTTCTTGACTTTACCAATATCATCAACAGCAACACCTTCATATCTGGCTGGTTGAGCTATACCATTCATAAGGGGTGGTCGAATTACAGGATAAGAAAAAATAGGCATTTCATCATCAAACTCACTGTCTGAGCTCTCTGTTTTGTGAGGGAGTGACGCTGTAAAAATTGCATCGGCCAGGGGAAGAGCCGAAGGCTGCTTTACTTTCACTTTCTCAGGTTCTCCTTTCACTCTGCTAATTTCCAACTCCATATGTTGTAATTTTGATAAAATCAATTCCATTTGCTCAGATATTTTATTTACCCTTTCAGTTTGTTCCTTTTCAGCCTTTTTTACCTCTTGTTTTTTCTCTGTTAATTGCAATGCATCCTTACCTATTGCGTCCTTAACCTCAGAGTCCAATTGTAAATCTACAATAGAAGGGGTGGCCTCTTTCTTTAAGTCCGCTATTAATCTTTCCTCATTCAAGGCTTTAAAAAGGGTATGTAAAATAGCCCAAATGGACCAAAATCTAATAGGAATCTTTTCCCCTTCTCAAACAGCTCTTTCTACAATATTTTTTACTCGTTTCCAATTATCAACATATAATGTTCCTTCATCGGGGAACCAAGGATTCCATTCCCTAACTACATTAATACACATTTCTATGTCAGAAGAAGAAATATTTACACCATAAGCAGCAAGTAAATGTTTAAGTATATGTAAGTACGGAGTAGACCTAACTTGTCCCATCACCCTGTAATTAAAAGTACTTATCTGAATATCCCTTCCTGAATTCAACAATGCAGGGTCTCTGTTCGAGCGCCAGTCGTCAACGTCTAGTGCGTTGGGGTCCCTGGGTAAGGGTCACGAAATCACCAGGACACAGCGGATGCAGCATGCAAACAGCAATTGCCACTGCATGCTGTGTTTTATTGTTAGTGGGTATTTAAAGACAAGCAAGCATAATCTTTGCCAAGATTTGGTTAGAAAACATTCACACAATAACCTATGAGACAATGTCTAGGTAAATTATTATCTAAACTATTTTAGAGCAAGCTCAAACCACTTCTTCAATCTCAGGAAAATGCTTGTCCAGCTGTTCATCTATGCTTAAGCAAGCAGAAGAGCCACTTCCTCAGCTCTCAGGAGTCTGTGACATGTGTCTGGAGATAGGGAGAGAGAAGGTTTTCCCTCTCTAGCCTGGTGTTCCAAGAGCTTTCCTAATCCCAAACACAGTCCTCAGACAATCCTAAGGCTGGAGCCTACATTATTCTGCCCCCTCAACATAGACCCTGAGTCTTCACAGTAGATGAACAATGTTCTTAGCAGTTTGTACAGATGAAATGGAAATAGAGCAACTGTGAAATCAAAAGGAACATGCAAAAAAGACAAAGGCACAAAGTAGAATGTGCCAAAGAAATGCTGATGTACAATTTCAAATAATGTGCTTAGGTGTGAGGGTGTGTTCAAAGTACAGCGTCAGACAGTGTGCTTGGATACCTTGAGAAAAAACTGCATTGAAACATTCTGGGACTATGATACAAGCAGAAGCCCGTTACGCTGACTCTAATCAGCCACAACATCATCAATTTAGGGAGTATTTTCTAAGAGCATACTGAGAAAAAGAGGGCTCATCACAATTAGTGTTCAGGTTGAAGTAATGACAATCACATAGCTTTTCTTATAAGTCTTCATTTATTTTGGAGCATTAAAGTGGGAAAAGCCAAGTAAATATTTTGCATGTATCTAAATTAAGTGGGATGTATTATATTGGTCTTTCTTTAACGTGGAAGTTATAGGTTATGTCTTTTTATACTGTAAGTTGGGACAATTATCTGCTTTCTGTTATTTTCTTCTCCTCCCCTTCTTTTGCCCTTCCACTTAAAGAGACATATTTGAGCTTGCAATTCTAAATCCTTCAAAATTATCTGAATTTCTTCATACTTCTGGCAGCCTCCTATATCTTTCTCAAGGGAATATCTTCTCACTACCATTTTTATCCCATATGATATTGGATATCTTCCTGCCTAATTCAGTGCAAGATTAGACTCATCCAGATATCTCAACACTTGTACCACCATAAAATCCTATCTTACTTAGAAATCATGATTTTAGTATGTCTGGTGGCATCTGTCATTTTTGAATGACCCTAATTGATACTTACATGCAAGCATGTTTTAAACCAATATGCCTCTCAGTAGATGAACAAATCGGCAAAATGTGGTATATATATATGGTGGAATTCTATGCTTCCAATTCATAAGAAAATGGAAAGACTTGGAAAAATCCTAAGTAAAATAAGCAAGACACAAAGAAAAGATTTCATGGTTTCCCTCATGTAATAAGTAAGAAATGTCTAAGATGGTCCTAGCAGATGAGCAGAATGGCTCAATAGCTATGTATATATGATCATATAAGATCATGCTGAGCAAAATGAACTCCTAGATATGGAAACAGAGGTTTTTCTTTGTGGTTGTTGTTTTTAATGTACAATGTGATTTCTTTTTTTCATTTGTGTTTTTCCCCTATGTTTTATTCCCTGCTGTATTTGATTTCAGGACCCTGTGTATTGTATATACATTTATCTTAATTTGGCAAAGGAAGAGGAACAACAAAATGATGAGACAAAGGGCAAACCAATGCAATAGCAATACTCACAAGACAATATGTTGTTAATTTACATTACAACTTGTGAGGGGTATTGGAGTGAAGGAAAAGTGTGAGAAAAATGAGGGGGGAGGTAAAAAAGTTCGACATGTTATGTATTCACTACCTTACAGTTACTGCAACTCCTTGAATACATCACCTTGACAATAAAATTAAATTTAAAAAAAGCACATAAAACATAATAATTTCACTGTATTGGTATAGTAAAATTATTCTATGTATATTAACTTTTTAAAAAATGAACACTATTTGACATCTATTTGAATTCATTACCCCTTCTTTTCAGAGGGTCATCAACTTGAATGTTATCCAATATTTTCACAATATACTTGCCATTATATTGAAAAAAAACATAATTTTAGTATTGTCTCATAGTAAAACAGAAAAGTTTAATTCTATGGAAACTGCTAACTTTTAAAACTGAATAATTAAGAGGACAGAATACATATTTTCTTCAAAATTCCTATGACTACTAACTACTCATTTTCAAATTCTGAACATTCTGTACCAGAGACATTCAAAACAGTACCTGTTTGCATGTTACTTAATTCTGCAATAGATGCAAATTCCAATGGGGTGGTACATATTGAGAAGTCAACAGAAAAAATAGCCACATTCTGGTAGAGGATAAAACTATAAAATATCTGTAATAATTAATTCCTCAAGAGTAAACATTTGTTCATCAGAGTAAGCTATTATTTCTATGACCAACAATCCCACACTTTTATGTCATAAAGTTATCCTAACCCAACAGTTTCCAACTTGTAATGTGCACCTTAATATTCCCTAAACTTACAATATGACTAGCTTATCATTATTGTGAAAAAATACTACACTTCTGCTAATGTGATGCCCTTCCTCTTGTGGAAAGAACACTACACTAAACTTTGCTGCAACATTTCCCCCCCAGTAGTATTCTTGAAATCAGAACACTGGCAAATATTATGTATATTTATTTTTTATCTATTATAGATATTCCAGAGACTAAGATTGGAAGATTATGGTTCAAAGCCCACCCAGGCAGGAAGTTTCCTTAGATTCTTTTCTCCAATAAACTGCTCAAGAAAAGCCAGACACAAGTGACACTGAGGTTCAAGTGGTAGGGCAGGAGCCTTGAGCAAAAACAGGCTCAGAGAGAATGGCCAGGCCAAGAGATCAAGCCCTAGGACAAAACAAAAAACAAAAACAAAATAAAAACAAACCCCAACCCTAGCATTTTTCTCATTGTATACAGAGGCACATAATTAAGGAAATTGCTTCCTGTGTTACAAATAGATAGAAGAACCAAGATGTCACACAATTGCTGTCTTCACACCGTGTTACACCAAAGCCTGAAAAAGTTGCTTTTTCTAAATTTATAAATTGATATCATCCATTTGTCAGCAACTCTGTCCAGATTATTCACGTTATCATTTTATACATGAACTGCTGGAATTATGTATTAACTAAGTTCTAATTATACCTTGCTTGAAAGAATATTTTAGGCAAATAGAATGCCAGAATCATTTGTGAATTTGTCAATTAAACCCTCTACTTAAAAAGAATTTTGTAGTATCCTATAGAATATGAAATTACAAACAAAACCAAAATATTTATTTTAAATCTAAATTCTAATTTAGCAAGGTCTACAAAGTCCTACATTAGATGAACTTTGCTATTTCTCCAGGCTTAAACTTTTGTAAGCCTTCAAGATTTCTTTGGAATCCAACAGAATGATACTTACTTTTTCAAATTTTTGGTTGGGAAATCATGAGCCATTTCACATCTAGGAATATTCTGTAAAGAAGAGAGTATTAAAAACACAACTGAAGATTATATATGACTTACATTTCAATAGGAAATGACTTCTCAAAACATAATGACAAAATTATCCCAAACTTCTAACTGTGAATCCCTTTCTTGTTATTTGGTATGTTTCATTGAGACAAAATTATACTACCTGGTCCAGGGAAGGTATCACTATGTAATTACACTCTCTAATCTCCTGTCTTAGTCTGAGTGCTAGAATTCCAGGTTTGTATCACATTGCCCTGCCATAGTTTGTTGGTTTATTTAATCTAGATACAGACTAGCAATTCTGAACTTCTCCAATGATATTATTCACTAGACTGACTGCTCAGACTGTTTATGTACTATTTTCAAAGATGTTCTAATATTTGACACAGCATATGAACATTTTCAGATGCACCTGCAGGGGTCTCTGATTCATTCCTCATTGGATCTGATCCCTTTAATAATGATTACTTGACTTTCTTACTATCTCTGATCCCTACCTATGTAATATACTCAAACATTTTTGAAGAAAGTTCACTTGAGGACTTTCTCATATTAAAAATTATCATTTCATCTAGTCTTACTCAGGACATATTTTCTATTGTTTTCTAACTTTTCTGCACATTCTGAGAGTTGTTTCATTTGTGTATGTGTGTTTGCACATAGAAGTGTCTCTGTATGTATGTGTATGTTTATATGTATGTATGCAAAATCCTCAAGCTCTTATTCAACAATCTTGCTCATGACTAGTATTCCATCACTTGAGGCAACCTTCCAATCCAGGTTTTTGGCTGGTTAATTATAGATAGTGTCTCAGAGACTGTTCTTCCCAGGCTGGATGCACACTCAACTTTCCAGACTCCTTTTATTCTTAGGTTTTACTTTTCCAGGAGTATCAACTTTTTTTTTTTTTTTGGTCCGGTCATGGGGCCTGAACTCTGGGCTTGGGCACTGTCCCTCAGCTCTTCAGCTCAAGGCTAGCTAGCGCTCTACCACTTGAGCCACAGCACCACTGCCAGCTTTTTTCTTTTTGCTTATGTGGTGCTGATGAATCGAACCCAGGGCCTCAGGCATGCAAGGCAAGCGCTCTACCACTGAGCCACCTTCCCACCCCAGGAATATCAACTTTTAAACTAGAAATATCTCTTGAGTGTGAAGTCTAAGCTCTAGCCCAGATTTTTAACTCAAGGATTCATATAAAGATAGATGAAGATACACATTACAGATCCTGAGTGTACACTGTTAGAAATGTGATCTTAAGCCATGTGGCAGTGGCTTACACTTATAATGCTAGCTACTCAGGAGGCTGAGATCTAAGGGTTGCAGTTCAAATCCAGCACGAGTAGGAAACAATAGCAAGAAAGAAACAAGTTGGGGCTGGGAAGGCAGCTCAGTGGTAGAGCGCTTGCCTTGCATGCATGAGGCCCTGGGTTTGATTCCTCAGCACCACATAAGCAAAAAGAAAAAAGCTGGAAGTGGCACTGTGGCTCAAGTGGTAGAGTGCTAGCCTTGAGCTGAAGAGCTGAGGGACAGCGCCCAGGCCCAGAGTTCAAGCCCCATGACCGGACACCCCCCCCAAAAAAAAAGAAATAATAAATTGTGTCCCTATCTTGGGGTTCATTTCACTTAACACCATCTTATATATGGCCATATGTACATGGATAATGTTTTTATAAGTCATTTAAATTCCATATTTTGTCTTTATTAAGTTGTCTCTGAAACACATGTTATCTCATGTCCAATGATGTCTTTGTGCTATTTCAATGGTTTCCCTTATTTGCAATAACTAGTATATGTCTGAGTCAAGCAGTAAAGGTCAGATAAGATGATGTTAGGAGAATGAACCCCAAAATAAGTATTCAAATGTTTTTTTGTTTTTTTTTTCCTTTCATGCAATTGTTTCTAACATATTATAAGATTATTTCTTTGTTGCTTTGTATGTCCCTCCCCCACTGTATAACCCATGCTTTCACTGTATTTTATGTTGGTATTTGTGGAGGGGAAGGGAAAAAACAAATTGTTTAACTAGGGATACAGGTGGACCCATTGCAACAATGAGATGTACAAGTAGTTATGTCGAAAAACGAACTTTACAACTTTGGTGTGATGTGGGGGATAGATCGGGTGGGGGGAAGGGGAGTATGGGAAGGGATTGGAGGGGAAACAAAGAGGAAGCAACAATGCTTGATAAGAAATGTACTCCTGTGATGGGAAGGTGGCTCAGTGGTAGAGCACTTGCCTTGCATGCATGAGGCACTGGGTTTGATTCCTCAGTACCACATAAGCAGAAAATAAAAAAGCCGGAAGTGGTGCTATGGCTCAGGTGGTAGAGCGCTAGCCTTGAGCTGAAGAGCTGAGGGACAGCACCCAGGCCCAGAGTTCAGGCCCCACGACCGGATCAGAAAAAAAAAAAAAAGAAATGTACTCGTTATCTTGCCCATGTAATTGTAACTCCTCTGTATGGTATTCTCACAATTAAAAAAAAAGAAAGACTGAAAAGCTCAGAAGACATTTTGCTTTTACAGGTATGGTTCAACTAAAACCAGAAAACACTTCTTTACATTTATATAAACTATTATAACTAGTGAGGATTTAAAAAAGTTTTAGAATATATATTTTAAATTTTATGTCAAAATATTTGTTTATTTTTCATTTTTGTCAGTTGTGGGGTTTGAAATCTGGGCCTGGATGCTGTCCTTCAGCTCTTCACCTCAAGTCTAGTGCTCTACCATTTGAACCACTGCCAGTTTTCTGGTGGCTCATTGGAGATAAGAGTCTCACGGACTTTCCTGCATAGGCTGGCTTTGAACCATGATTCTCAGCTGTCAGACTCCTTACTAGCTAGGATTACAAGTATGAACCACTGGCACCTACCTACATAATTATATTTTACACATTTATGAGGTATGGTGTGGTAATCCCATTCATTTATATCTTGTGTAATGATCAAGCTATATCATATCCATTAGTTTCTGTGTGTAACATTTCTTTTTAATGAGACTGCTCAACCCTTATCTTATCGCTGTGATGAAATATATATTCTTAACTATAATCACTTTGCTTCTTGTGGTATACAATTAATATATTTACTTTTAGTCATGGAAGTCCGCTAATTAAGGTTATATAAAACATGAATTGTAAAGTGAAAAAAATGGTTCCATTACTTGTTTTATCAAAACAATTATGCTTTTTTTCAATTATATTTCTGTGGGAATGTATAATATTCATTGATTTAACAGTTAAAATTGATAACAGTTGATTCAAACTTGTATTTGAAAATTGCACACAACACAAATATACTTCCACTTTCTTCTACCACATAATTAAAATAACAGTATAGCAAAGCTTGGTGTTAGAGGCTCATGTGTAGAATCCTAGAAACTCAGGAGGCTAAGAACAGAAGATTTTGTTTCAATGTCAGTCTAAACAGACAAAAATGTGAAAACTTGACTCAGACATATACTAGATATTGCAAATAAGGGAAACCATGGGATCTATGTTTCTTTGGGCCTGGCTTACTTCACTTAATATAATTTTTCCAAGTCTTTCTATTTCCTAAAAAATGGGGCAATGTCATTCTTTCTGATGGAGGCATAGAATTCCATTGTGTATATATACCACATTTTCTTGATCCATTCATCTACTGAGGGGCATCTGGGTTGGTTCCATATCTTAGCTATGGTAAATAATGCTGCAATAAACATAGTCATGCTGGTAGCTTTAGTGTGGTCTTGTTTGTGATCATTTGGGTAAATGCCCAAAAGTGGGATTGCTGGGAAATAGGGGAGCTCTATGTGGAGTCTTTTGAGGAACCTCCATACTGTTTTCCAAAGTGGTTGAATAAGTTTACACTCCCACCAACAATGCAGTAAAGTTCTCTTCTGTCCACATCCCCTCCAGCATCTGTTGTCATTAGAGTTCTTGATTATAAATGTATTCATTATCTTGCCCATGTAATTTTAACTCCTCTGTACAATATTTTCACAATAAAAATAAAAATAAAAAATAAAAAAAAATGTGAAAACTTATCTCCAATTATCCAGCAAGAAGGAGAAGGTAAAGATGTGGCTCAAGGAATAGTGTCATCACCCATGAGCAAAAAATACAATGGAGACCATTAAACATAGAGTTCAAGCCCTAAAAATTGCATATACACAGAAGACAACAATAAAAAGTACTGTGAACACCAATAATGAAGACAAAATAGTAGAAAAGATCATGAGAAATTTTGTGTTAACATCTGGAGGACAGAAATCATTTGACAGAATTTTGATTCATGAGAGGGAAAAATCAAAGTCTCATTTGTACAATCTCATTGTATCTATTTGTGTTGAAACCTGGCTATTGGGTAAAATGTGGAAGTGTAGATTGGATTACCTGACAAAGCAGACATTGCCTGTGACTATGCACCATCCCACTCTGCAAAAATCTAAACTTGTGCTCGTTAATTTAAATAAAACCTCATGTTAGAGACTGTTTGGTTCACATAGACAAGGGTCCTTATTTTGAGGCTTCAGACCAGTGCTTTTGTTTATAAGCACTCCTGCTTTACCCAGCTTCCCTTGACTTACTTAGCTGGCACCAAGCCAAGACTTTGAACTAGACCCCACTGCCTTAATCCCTCCCTTTCTCCAGCTAAAACTCATTTCACATGCTATCTATGTCTTAGCATTAGTTGTTTTCTTTCTAATCCCCACCAGAAAACTCTTATATACATGTAAATCCACTATAAATAACCTAGTTAGAAAGGTAGTAAGTGTTTAGCATTGGCTGAGGCTCTTATCTGTAGATTTGCTCCCTAATAAATCTGTGCTACACTATCTCTTTTCTCCATGGCTTTTGAGTCTGACAACTGATTGGTTTGGTTTGATGCAATCCCATTTATCCAGACTTACTTTGATTTGTTGTGCTTCATGATCTTTGGAAGTTTTGACCTATGCCAAGTGGCCCTCGTGTTTCCTGTAACATTTTCAAGGAATTTGGACTTACATTGAGGTCTTCGATCCATTTGGAATAGATTCTGGTGCAGGGGGATATATAAGGATCTAACTTCAGTTTTCTGTATACAGCCAATTCTACCAGCACAATTTTTTGAAGAGGCTGTTGAGGAGCTTGAGGCCTGAGTGACTCCATCTTGAGCTAGATGTCATCTTCTGAAGTATGAGTTATGCAGCTGACCATGAGCCTGGCCTGGGAATGAACAGAAGAAGCAATTCCTGGGCAACTAGGAACATAAACAATCCTTGGGAAAACCCACAGGCAGGCAGGTGCTGGAGGGCATGGTGACCCCAGCAGTCAGGCCACAGGTGGTGCTTGTTTAAGAAAGGAACTCTGCAGTTTAGCAAGTGTGTCCTTGAGACTCCCTGTGGTGCAAGCCAACCAGTTTAAAGTACTTCAACCCTCTGATCTAACCAACAACCTGTTTCTGCTTTGTAGTGTGCCAATCATACTATAGAATTGTATTAAGAGTTTCCTGTGATGTGTTATAATTTGTTGTAAGATGCTATGATGTATACAAAGTCCCTGCCTTCCCTAAAAAGTGTATAAAAAGTACTATAACCCTGGGCTCGGGGCCTCTCAGCATCATGGGCTGCTGCCATGTATGTGGGGGGACCAAGTTCTAGCTTGCAATAAAGACTCCTTTGCTTTTACATTGTTGATGGTCTCTGGTGGTCTTTTGGGTAAGGATTTCCAAATTCAGTTTTACATTTGGTACATTGGCCGGGAATCCCCCCAAAGCCCACCCAGATGCCTTAACCAAGGAGTCATGAGAAACCCGGCTGGTAAGTAGAGGTATTGCCATTCTGAAATCATCTGGTATTTGAGTTGCCTGCAGGTTCTGTATTGGGGTTGGCAAGAGGTCTTGGCAGACGTGCTATAAGACAGCCAACGGGGCCGGTGGGAGATGTCCCTCAGACCTCCTGGGGGGTAAACTATCCACTAGTGCAGAAGCTTGAGTCTGGCACTTTCTGACTGATAGTTTACAGGGTAGGCTATCCACTAGTGCGGGGTCCGGCACTTTCTGACTGACAGTCTACAATGCACATGCTGTGAACATGTCTTGTCTCAGGGTTCAGTGTTTTGTCTGTGTGTCTTTTGGAATTCTTGGAATGTTTCTCCTCCCAGATTCATCCTGATGCAAGGGCTCAGAGGAGACTGACTAACACCCCCTTAATATCTGTTTCTCTCTAGCTCCTTCTTTTTTTATGAAATTGCCACTGACCACTTGCAAGTGGCACCAGCAAGATCTTAGCCTCGGGCCTTGGCCCAGGGGGTCTGAGTATGGGGGAGAACCTGTCAGTCTGAGGGGATGGCCACTAGGGACTTCTTTCCCTTGCCCCAAGATGACTGGGAATTCTCCTTTGCCTTGGAAGGCTCCTGGGTCAATGTTTGCAGGAATCTAAAAGAAAAATCCTCCCGAGGTGAGTAGAGGGGGATCGAGTCCCCTGGTAAGTGAGTGGTGTTGAGATGTCGCCCCATTCACTGAGACCTGATTTTGTCTTTGTGGCCACTTGTCTGTCTTGTTTACTTTGGTGTGTTTTCTGTTCTATGTTTTCTGAGGTAGGGAAGTTCTGGGTGAGAGTGGCAGGCTCACTCAGCAAACTCTGGATTCAGCTTGAGAACAGCACAGAGTTCTGGGGGCCCATTAGTCCCCAACTCAGCCTTTGGTTGTTGTTTTGTCTAGTTCCGTTTTAGAATTGGTACCAGTTTTAAATGTGAATCCTTGGTTTTTGTGTTTATCAGTGTTTTTGATATTTATTTGAACATCTCTGGGGGAATAAAAGTCTCAGCCTCCGGGTGGGCTTGGTCACAAACCTGCTAAGTCTCCCTCCCCCCTTCTTTTGTTACAGCAGCCAAGAGGAGGGGCATGGACAAGCCTCAGGTGCACCTTCTCCTGGTGGAGGCTGCTGGAGAGAGGTTATGGTGTAGATAGCAGTGAGCCTGGTCTGGACTTTCAGCTGCTCCAGACAGCTTAACAATTTGTAAAGTGCTCTTGTCAAAATTGGGTAAAAATCAGGCCAGTTCAGTTTCAGGTGACCCCCTCCCCCAGCCCTCCTCCAACAGAAGGGATTCAAAAGACTGATTGGTGAAATGCCTTGCTAAACAAGCAAGCCCTGGAAAAATGAAGCTCAACAAAGGTACTTCGTTTAAAAGAAATATGTCTTAAATTTTTAAAAAAACTTTAGAAAATGTACGTACAACTGATTTTGATTTTTGTGTGCTTTAAGATCTGTGTGAGTGTTTTGTATGTGTTTATGAACATGTTCAAGATAAGAGTTGTCAGCATGCTGTAACAATGGGTGAGTTTAAGTTTAAAATTCAAAAGATTATGAGGTTTGGACATTACCAAAAATTTTAAGGAATCTTCACATTGTTTTTAACGGCTTTTTAAGGATTCTTTAACTTAAAAATTAGAAAATCTAGTGTTGAGTTCTAATTTTATTCCCTTGTGGTCAGAGAGAATGCAAGGTTTCTGAATTTGGACAAGTTTGCTTTGTGGCTTAAAATGTGGTCTATTTTAGAAAATGTTCCATGTGCTGCTGAGAAAAACGTGTATTCTGATGCTGCTGGGTGAAATATTCGGTAGATGTCTGTTACATCTAGTTGATTTATGTAGTTGTTTAGATCTGCGGTTTCTCTGTTGAGTTTTTGCCTAGTTGATCTATCTAGTTGGGAAAGTGGTGTGTTAAAATCCCCAACAATTAATGTCTTTGGATCTATGTGGGATTTGAGCGAAAGTAGTGTTTCTTGGATAAATTTGGGTGCTTCGTTGTTTGGTGAATAGATATTTAGAATTGTAATATCCTCCTGAAGGAGAGATCCCTCAATTAGTATGTAGTGACATTCTTTGTCTCTTCTCACGAATTTTAATTTGAAGTCTATTTTATCTGATATTAGGATTGCAACTCCCGCCTGTTTATGGGGGCCGTATCACCTTGCACCAGAATCAACTCCAAATGGATCAAAGACCTCGGAGTCAAAGCAGACACTCTGAAAACATTACAGGATGTAATAGGAGAAACCCTAGGTCTCCTTGGCACAGGCTGAAAATTTCTTAATAAAGACCCAGAAACACAAAAAAGCAAAGAAAGGTTGGACAAATGGGATTGCATGAAGTTAGAGAGCTTCTGCATTGCAAAGGAATAGCTAGCAAGATCCATAGAAAGCCTACGGATTGGGAGAAGATCTTCACTAGCCATATATATCTAATATATCTAATATATACTTAGAACTCAAAAAATTAAATCCCCCGACAACAAATCCTCAAAGAAACAACTGCCCAATAAATAAGTGGGCTAAAGACTTAAAGAGAAACTTCTCTGAAGAGGAAAGAAGTGTAGTAGGAAGACCCCCTACACAGGCAAGCAAGCCCACGTAGTCGTCCGGAGTGACAGAGCCCACCGCAACAAAGTTGTTATTAAAGAAGCAACTTTATTGAGAAGGTTCCTGCACTGACTGGCCAGGGCCGCAGCACAGACTCGGGAGCTGATACTGCGACCCCTAGCGGCCCATGTGCTTAGGTTTTTATTGGCAAAAATCACAAGGTGAAGCCTGGTCACATAGGCGACCAATGAGATTTTCACACACCCAAAAGATTGCACAGTCATACCAGACCACACGCAGGTGGCCAGTGAGGTTACACTTTGTCACATAATGGCTGTTTAAACCAGCCTATCACTTTTGGTTTAAATGACTTGCGAATTTAATGGTAAAGCGGAGCTTAAGGTAAACATACACAAAGGAGTTTAACATATACATGTGAAAAAGGCGGAGTTTATAGTAAACTCGGGATGTCACCAGCATGCCAGCCAGCATGCCAGCATGAGCCGGATTACTGGCTACCTGTTTAATCGGTCAGTCTTTAACAAAACAATGAAGGTGGGTTAAGTTAAGGGGAGGGGGACCTAGAGGCATTCTTTTCATTTCAAGAACTGGGCTGGTTGGAGCCAAGGTTTTTGTTTTTTTTTCTATAATCCCTAAAACAAAAACAAAATCTGTAAAGAAGCTGTCCCAGCTAGAGTCTCCTCTCAGGGCCTAGTTGAGAAGGATGGTCAATAGACATATGAAGAAATGCTCAACCTCTCTAGCCATAAAAGAAATGCAAATCAAAACAACATTGAGATACCACCTCACTCCAGTTAGAATGGCTGAAATCAAAACTCTAAAAACAACAGATGCTGGAGGGGATGTGGACAGAAGGGAACCTTACTGCATTGTTGGTGGTCGTGTAAAGTTGTTCAACCACTTTGGAAAGTAGTATGGAGGTTCATCAAAAGACTCCATATAGAGCTCCCATGTGACCCAGCAATCAGACTTTTGGGCATTTACCCCAAAGTATACAAACAAGACCACATTAAAGCTACCAGCACGACTATGTTTATTGGAGCACTATTTACTATAGCTAAGTTATGGAACCAACCCAGATGCTCCTCAGTAGATGAATGGATCTAGAAAATGTGGTATATATACACAATGGAATTCTATGCCTCCATCAGAAAGAATGACATTGCCCCATTTGTTAGGAAGTAGAAAGACTTGGAAAAAATTATAGTAAGTGAAGTAAGTGAAGCCCAAAGAAACATAGGTCCCATGGTTTCCCTTATTTGCAATATCTAGTATATGTCTGAGTCAAGCAGAAAAGGTCAGATCAGGTGATGTTAGGAAAATGAACCCTAAGATATGTATTCAAATGTTTTTTTTCTTTCATGTATTTGTTTATAACGCATTTATAAGATTATTTCTTTGTTGCTTTGTATGTCCCTACCCCACAGTATAAACCCTGCTTTCACTGTATTTGATGTTGGTATAATTTGTGGAGGGGAAGGGGAAAAACAAGTCGTTTAAATAAGGATACAGGTGGACCCATTGCAACAATGAGAAGTACAAGTTGTCATGTGGAAAACGAACTTTACAACTTTGTTGCGGGGGGGGGGGGGGGGGGGGGGGAGGCTGGGAAGGGATGGAAAGGGGAAACAAAGGAGGAGGCTACAATGCTTGATAAGAAATGTACTCATTATCTTGCCCATCTAATTGTAACCCCTCTGTACAGTATTTTCACAATAAAAAATAAATAAAAATTTAAAAATTAGGAAATCTGGTATTTTAAAATCTAATATTTTAAAATGCATAAGGCTGTTTATACTGTAATCAAGATATCTGGCTTAACACAAATGCATTGGCTGTTTGGAATTTAGTTCCTTGGCTAAAATTTGGAGATAAATATTAGAAATTTAAGTGTAACGGTTAGTTTAACACTGTCAAAGATGTTACCTGTTCTGTCTGTCTAAAACTGTGTATTTCATTCGAGAACCAAGAGATAAGAAAAGGGAAAACTTAGTGGGGGAGGGGGGAGGCTGGGAAGGGATGTGAAGGGTAAACAAAGGAGGAGGCTGCAATGCTTGGTAAGAAATGTACGCATTATCCTGCCCATGTAACTGTAACTCCTCTGTACAGTATGTTCACAAATAAAATTAAATTTAAAAAAAAAAAGAAAAGGGAAAACTTAGAAACCAACAGAAGACCTGTCTTTAGGGGTGAGGAGTGAACAGGCAGAAGCGCAGTTCAGCTGGTCATGCATGGTGGGACAGGCCCTGAGGAAGTCCACAGATAATGGGACAGGCCCTGGGAGGAGTCCATGCATGGTGAAAGGGGGCAAGCTGGCACAAAGGCAGTTCATCTAACACTAAAGAGTTGGATTAGGTACGTGCCCTTTCCATAGGAGGGGCCAAGTGGCCCATCTTTGTTCTGTCCCTTTTCCCTGCAGATAGACACTGGAAACATGATTGTTAAAATGAGTGATGTGATGATCTGATTAGTATTGCTAAAACTGCCCCTTGGACTTAAAAAGAGGGTTAAAAAGTTTATTTGTATAATGTGACTTGCTTTCAATGATGTTCTACAAGTAGTATATGTTTCTAAAAGTTATAAGGGTGTTAAGTCTAGCTTCTTGGTACAGTGATGGTGATTGTAATTCTTGCATTAAGGAAAAATTGACATTTAAGTTTAAAAGTTTTAATGTGTATCTGTTTTAAAACAAGCAGCCAAGAGACAATGAATGACACTTTGCCTCAAGATTTTAAGAGATTTTTTAAAAATGCAACTAAAAACTAATGTATAGAATATTAAAAAGGAGATTAATAGGAGGCTTAAAAATTAAGAATGGATTTTTGGATATAAAGTTTAAGAGTAAAATTGTTCTTAATATTTGCCTCAAAGTGCACAAAAGGAAAAATTAGGATTACCAAAATAATTGCTATTCTAGTTTGCTTTTATAGGTTTTTTTTTTTTTTTAACAGTTTCCAGCAAGCCCAGAGCAAAGTACAGAGGATTCTTACAAGTTTGTTAGATGTAATTTTGGCTTTTATAAGTTCCAGGTAAGAGCATGCTTAAAAGCTACTTCTATGTTGACCACCTTGTTGCTTTTAATTGGAGTAAAGTGGCCTTCTATAAGACTCATTGTTCTGCAAACTGGTTCGAAGCCAGCCCGGGGAAGAAAAAGGTCCCTGTGAGACTGTCACCTCTAATCATCCAGCAGAGTGCTGAAAGAGCAAGCAAAGTTGCTTTGGGACTCAAAGTGGCAGAGTGTTAACCTTGAGCTGTAGAGCTGAGGGACAGCACTCAGGCCCTGAGTTCAAGTTCAGCGACCAACTAAGGGAAATGCCAATGAGGCATTTTTTCCAGTGTGGAGAAGACACTCCTGGAACAAAAGCAATGGTGGAGCATCCAGAGGCAGTAAGCCACTGCTTGGATGGCAGAAATGTCGGATCCTAGAGTCATTTGTGCATGGCCCTTCAAGAATTGATCAGAGCCAGGAGGTCATGCGAAGACAGTTTGTAAGCATGCCTAATGTCCATGACTATTTACCTCGTAAGGGACAGGAACTTGCCATCCTGTGATAGTAGTAAAAAGCTAGTTATAAAATGTGGGGGATAGTTTAAATCCCAACCCTTGTATGTGCCAAAAATTCTAATTGGCAGTAATTTTTGAGCTGACACCAGCTACATGAAATTCATTTCCTCAGGAAAAAGTTTGTAAACCTGTAAGTGTGTTTCTATTGATATCTCTCTGAAGGTCTGCATAGGTAACTTAGGCATCATTAGAGACCACATTCCTAAGCCATCCAGAAAGATGCTTTTGCAAACCAGAAGGCTAAACAAGCTACACTGCTGTAGCCAGAGAAAAGGTTTGTGCATTTGCCAAAAGTTAAAATATTGTTCTTTGTAAAGTAGGCTAAGGTTATAGGTTCCTGGCTAGGTAGGATCAACACCCCTGAGTCAGCTTAAAGAAGTTACAGAAGATGAATATTCACCCATCTTCTGCTTTTAAGAACAAGGGACCAGAGTCACTTTAAAAAGTTGTGGCCAAATAGACAGAAGGAAAAGGCATGGGAAATAGTACAGGCCTGAGCCCTCTATAACTGCCTAGAAAATCAGCCTTATTAAAAGAACTATCTAGTTTAAAAAGTTGTCATCTTGGTAAATTGTCCTGGGCTATTGTCTAAATAGTCTTAAAAACTAGTGGGGTCACAGCCTGCCAAGCCTATGCAATATATCCTTAACCAGTCTGTGTAGGAATTTGCAGCCCAGCAGGAGGTGTGACAGTCCCTTGAAGCCACTGAAAGACCCTGCTGCTGCTGCTACAGCTTGACAGTCCCCTGGAAGAAATCTACATTGTTACCCTGACCACCTCCACTGTGAAAAAAGTAGAGTGAACTGCCTGATTCCATCACCTGAGACTGCATCCTGGTTGAAAGCTGCTAAAACTAAGATCTTGTGGGACATTCTTTTGGGTGATATCCAGAAACCTTCTCTATTCCCATAGTGGATATTGGGGGCAAGGATCACTGGCATGCTTGCCTTAGGCACTTCAGTGCATAGTGACTGAAAATCCACTCTATAGTCACAGCCAAGTTTGGCTCTGGTATGGTAATAACCTGAGTGTGTCTTCAATACAGGTAGTAATGAGACCCAGCCTTGATCTTAGACTTAAAATCTAGCAAGCTTCTGCATCCAAGTGGTGACTTGAGGCTGCTCTGAGATAACTTGGTTCTGCAAGCCAAAGGAAAAATGGGCATTTTAAAACTCTAGCCACAAAGAAGTTCAAGGAATTGCAAACAAGAGGAGGGTAGTAAAGAAAGCCTTGGGAAAGGAATTGGGAAAAAAATTAGTATCCTCTTTGGATAAAAAAGGATTTGAAAAGTAAGGATTGTCTTAAACATTAAATCATTGGAGTAAAGAAGACAAACCTCAGACAGTTTACGTATGTAGTAAATGGTATGAGTATGTCTTAAATTGGAGCTTCATGAGTACTCCTGGTATAAAATTAAGTTAACTGATATACGGAGTCAGGACTGGTGGAAAAAAATGTAAGAGCCTTCGGTACTGTTAATTTTGTTACTCATAGTCGGGTCCAGTGTTGTAAACCGGCTAGTGATATTTGTTAGAAAACGCATTAACAGTGTACAGCTGATGATCTTAAAGGCTCAATATCAACTGGTACCCAATGGAGAACATGATGTGTGCCCATAAGGACCATGATTGGCCCTTAAGGTGCCTATCAGAAAGGGGGAAATGAGGAGCCTGAGGCCTGAGTGACTCCATCTTGAGCAAGATATCATCATCTGAAGTATGAGTTATGCAGCTGACCATGAGCCCGGCCTGGGAATGAACAGAAGAAGCAATTCCTGGGCAACTAGGAACATAAACAATCCTTGGGAAAACCCGCAGGCAGGCAGGTGCTGGAGGGCATGGTGACCCCCCGCAGTCAGGCCACAGGTGGTGCTTGTTTAAGAAAGGAACCCTGCAGTTTAGCAAGTGTGTCCTTGAGACTCCCTGTGGTGCAAGCCAACCAGTTTAAAGTACTTCAACCCTCTGATCTAACCAACAACCTGTTTCTGCTTTGTAGTGCGCCAATATAGAATTGTATTAAGAGTTTCCCGTGATTGTTATAATTTGTTGTAAGATGTTATGATGTATACAAAGTCCCTGCCTTCCCTAAAAAGTGTATAAAAAGTACTATAACCCTGGGCTCGGGGCCTCTCAGTGTCAAGGGCTGCTGCCATGTATGTGGGGGGACCAAGTTCTAGCTTGCAATAAAGACTCCTTTGCTTTTACATTGTTGATGGTCTCTGGTGGTCTTTTGGGTAAGGATTTCCGAATTCAGTTTTACACTGTCTTTCTTCCATCCTGTTTCTGGCTCCCTAATCAAAAATTATGTGCCTGTAGGAGTGGATTCATTTCTGGGTCTTCAATTCTGTTGAATTGATGGAATTCCGTGTTTCTATCGGGAAGAATAGCACTACCCCATTCCTGAGGAATTGGAAAGACTGGAAAAAAATGATATTAAGTGCAATAAGCCAGAGCCAATTAAATATATACTGCATGATTTTCCTCATTTGTAATAACTAGAATATGTCCATAAATCTTCACGTTAAACCAGTAGGTAGTAAAAGACAAATAATTATACTTGGACATGAATAACTAACAGCAATCTAAGCATTCACATGGCGAAAACAAGGGCAGCTATTCTTAGGAGAGGATCACAATGGCTCAATACCTATGTACATAGGACCATATTGCAACGAACTCTAAGAATCAATCATGCATATGAAATACATATATCTGTATATAATTTTAATAGATGTCATAAAATTAACCGACTTCCCTGTAATCTCAAAGCAAAATTCTAGGTTTAGAAGATAAAACTGAGGAATGTTTTCAAAACAAAAACTAAAATATATAGAGGAAAAAGTGGGAGAGAAAAGATAAGATGAAAAGTAGAGTAGCTATCTGTTGAAGAATTCATAAAAAATTTCCAAAACTATACAAGAGAGCTGGGGTACAGCTCAGTTGTAGGACTAGACTAATATATACAAAGCCATGGATTCAATCTCCAAGAAGGCATAATAAGGTAATAAATAGTAATAATAAAATAATTACTTGAAATAAATGCTTTCAAGTTAGAGGCCTGATTCCTAAAACAGTATACAAATTACTGTCAATTCTTGTATCCAATGACATAAAACTACAAGAATGAAGAGAAAATAGTTTTCCTTTTCTATCCTTTCCTTTAGTTTTCTGTTTTCTTCTTTTCCTTTTTCCTTTGGCACTACTGGTGCTTGAAATTGCTAAGGCTCTGACCACTTTAGATTATTTTTGTTGTTTGGGTTTTTTTTTTTTAACTGTATTTTTTTTTTGTCTTTTCTTTTTTGGTACTGGGGATCGAACCCAGGACGTTGCACTTGCTAGGCAAGCGCTTTGCCACTGAGCTACATCCCAGCCCCACTTTAGATTATTTTTCAGATGAGGTCTTACTTCTTGGCCAAGCCTCCTTTGAGCAATAATCTCTTACGTATGGCTTCCACAAACGTGAGGTAACAGGGAAATTACACTATATCTAGCTTTCTGTGTTTTTATAGTTTCTCACAATTTTTTTTTTTTTTTGTCAGAACTGGCCCTGGATGTTGGTGTTCTAAAGATCTGCCTTCTAATTAGCAAGCTTGGACTAAGACTATTTTCCAATGTAAACATTCGATATTGACTTCTATTTTCTAGATATCATTAAATTCTATTGAGCTTAGTATGGATTATGATGTTATAAGAAAAACACAGAGAAATCCCTTGAATATTTTCCCAGTTTCTTTAAATATTTATAGAATGACATCACAAGTAGGACATTAATATTTCACAAGAGCCTTATGCAGACTTCAGTTACTTTAATTATTTTGTGCGCATATTAAGTCCAAAATAATTTTATCAACTCTATATTAATATATCATATTTACAGATAATGTTTCTTTACCAAAAATGAGTCTGTCTCATGCTTCCCTTTTATAATTAAACCCACTACTTCTCTTTGTCCCATCCCAAACCTGTTTCATCCTGGCAACCAACACATTTTTTTTCTACGACTTCTAGCTCATGCAATAAATAAGCTTTTAGAATTTCCTTCAAATCTATGGTAGATTACTGTCAGTTGTTGTATGCCTTAATAATGTATTGTATTCCCACGAGTTGCCTTTGGTTCTGTCATTATAGAATGTAGCACAATTCCTTTCCCACTCACCTGAAGAAAGCCTGAACTGATTTCCATTTCTTTGATTAGAGGAAATAATGCTGGTATAAACCTCTATGTTTTGGCCTTTGGGTGAATGTTACATTTTATTTCTATGAGACAAAGCCTGAAGAACTCAATTCCTGTGCTACTGTGGGTTGTTGCATATTTCATATTCTAGGAACCTGTCAAAATGTTTTCAGAAATGGCTTTCCCAAAGACATTCCTGCCAGCATCCAGTTTCTTTGTTTCTTGATAGCATTTAGTATGGACATTATTGTATTATGTGAAGTAATTCTCATACATGTTTTATAATGTCATTTTAGTTTTAATGTGCATTCATTTGATGACTGATGATGCTTTTCTTGTGCTTATTTTTCACAAGATGTATTTTGCTGGTTTCTAATCGATTTTTTTTAACATTAGGTTTTGAGCATTTTGTGTATAGTCTACATTTGAGGCACTCTTCAGGTATAGGATTTGCAAATATTTTATCCTTGACTATGGGTACCCTTCATCATCATTACCATCATCATCATCATCATCATCATCATCATCATCATCATCATCACTATTAGTATTACTATTATTAATTTTGTACATGTATGTATGGTCCTGGGGATTGAAATCAGGGCCCCTGAGATTTGTTGCATTTGTTAACAATTTACCATTTGAGGGGCTGGGAAGGTGGCTCAGTGTAGAGCGCTTGCCTTGCATGCATGAGGCCCTGGGTTCGATTCCTGAGCACCACACAAGCAAAAAAGAAAAAAGCCATAAGTGGTACTGTGGCTCAAGTGGTAGAGCGCTAGCCTTGAGCTGAAGAGCTGAGGGATAGCACCTAGGCCCAGAGGTCAGGCCCCACGACTGGACCTAAAAAAATAAAAATAAAAAAATAAAAAAACTGGCTTTTTTGCTGATTAAGCAGAGATAAGATTCTCAGGGACTTTATTTTGTGGGCTGCCTTCAAACAGTAATACTCAAATCACAGCCTAGCTGTGATGAGATACATGAGCACCCTGCTCCTAAATTCTATTCACTATTTGTATATGAGACTAAATTATTTTAGACTTTTATTGAGTTTTATTGAGTTATACTATATCAAGTTTTCCTTTCCAATAATTTTAATGCCATATTTAAGTATACTTAAATTGTCAAGACATCTTCCTTTGCTTTATATTTACATCACTCTTTTGTTTTATATGCCACTTTCAAAACCTGCTTGAAGATAATATTTGAATAAATTGTTATATTTAAGTCAACCTTCACTTTTTAATTCTCCCCAATACTGTCTAATCTATCACCACTTATTAAAGAGAATGTCATTCCATAAGTGTTTGGTTTTAAACTCTTATTAAATATTCCTTGATAATATGTATGTGGCTCTAGTCTGGTGCCCTCCAGACCCATTGAGCTTTGTAATCTTTCCTCTACAAATATAACAATTTTACACTAACACCTTTAATATTAGACAGAGAAATATATTCCAGTTTATTTTCTTTTGTCAATGAGTCAAGAGTGCTGGTCAGGTGTTTTAAGAAATTGTCATAAACTTATAAATAAAATTGTGAAGCTGGGCACTGTCGGCTCATGCTTATAATCCTAGCTGCATAGGAGACTGAGATCTGAGGATTGCGGTTCAAAGCCAGCTTGAACGGGAATGTCTGTGAGACACTTATCTCCAATTAACCACCAGAAATCCAGAAGTGGCACAGTTGCTCAAGTGGTAGAGCACTAACTTTGAGCTGAAGAGCTGAGGGACAGTACCCAGGCCCAGATTTCAAGCCCCAAGAATGACCAAATAAAAGGAGGGGGATGAAGCAGGAGACAATTAAATATCTTTGCTCAAATGTATCCTCCAATCCACAAAAATTATATGTCTCTATTTACTTAGATTTTTGTCTTTATATTCAGCATTTTATAATTTTCAATGATACTGGGTGAACAACACTGAAATACATTTTGACAATGTGTGGAGATAGCACAAAGACATTAACAGAAAACAATTGAAAAATAAGAGGCAATGGGAATGGAGAAAGACAGAAACAGGTTAATCAGGCCCTTGATCAATATGTGCATGTGCAAAATATTTCAATAAGATTTCTTCGTACAATTAATATGCACCAATTAATAAATACCTTCCAAAGGCATTGGTATTCATGTATGACATAAAGGATAAATACAGCTTCTCTGGTGAAATGAAACAAAGATAGATGAGAAAATACATAATTACAGTAATTGTGTAAAAGAACTAAGAAATTTGGTCAACATTCTGAGGGCTCATGGTTCATTAGACTAGAAGGCTATTGGTGTCTAAGATATACTAAAATGTTAGACTTGAGCCTATCTTTAAGACTGCTTAATGCTAAAGTAAAATCAATAAAGGACATGTTTGACAAATAAAGTAAAATGATCGCTTATGGACAAATTAAAATAATAATATACATATATGTCTATATACATGTATGTACACATCTGTATATTCGTTTATATGTATAAATATATAGTTATTTGTATATATACACATATAAATATGAAATATGCATAGGTACACATAGTATGTATACATATACATTTATTTAAAGAGACTTGAATCAAAATATATTAAGAGCATATTAATGCCAATGAAAAACTTTAACCAATCTGAATATGTTATCCAAAAGTCCAAATACATATCTCTGTAATAATATACCAACAACCAAAGAACATATTAAAAGATCATAACATACCTAGACATTGCATACATATAGAGATTAGTGGAAATAGAAACAACAATAAGATAGCACTGCACAACCATTATGTAGGAATTGGAATCCTTATACATTGTTGCTTAGCACCTAAAGTGATATAGTCAGTTTATTAAACATACTGGCAATCTTTAAGATACTACACATATAGTTGCTCTATTATCCAGCATTTTTTTTTTTTGTCGGTCGTGGGGCTTGAACTCTGGGCCTGGGCGTTGTCCCTCAGCTCTTCAGCTCAAGGCGAGCGCTCTACCACTTGAGCTACAGCGCCACTTCCGGTTTTCTGGTGGTTTATTGGAGATAGGAGTCTCACGGTCTTTCCTGCCCTGGCTGGCTTTGAACCGCAATCCTCAGATCTCAGCCTCCTGAGTAGCTAGGATTACAGGCGTGAGCCACCAGCGCCCGGCTTGTTTTTGTTTTTTTTTGGGTCCGGTCCTGGGGCCTGAACTCTGGGCCTGGGCACTATCCCTCAGCTCTTCAGCTCAAGGCTAGCACTCTACCACCTGAGCCACAGCGCCACTTCCGGCTTTTTTTTCTTTTTGCTTATGTGGTGCTGAGGAATCAAACCCAGGGCCTCAGGCATGCAAGGCAAGTGCTCTACCACTGAGCCACCTTCCCAGTCACCCCCCCCCCCCGCTTTTTTTTAAAGCATTTGTTAAGCCAACACTTTATTTTATAATACAGAAGTTTTAGGGTTTTTTGGCCAGTAAAGGGGCTTGAATTCAGGGCCTGGGCACTGTCCCTCAGCTTCTTTTTTTTTTTTTTTTTTTGGGTCGAGTCGTGGGGCCTGAACTCTGTGGCCTGGGTGCTGTCCTTCAGCTCTTCAGCTCAAGGCTAGCGCTCTACCACTTGAACTACAGCGCCACTTCCTGCTTTTTTCTTTTTGCATATGTGGTGCTGAGGAATCGAACCCAGGGCCTCATGTATGCAAGGCAAGCACTCTACCTCTGAGCCAGCTTCCCAGCCCTTATCCAGCATTTTGAATCATAATTTTATATACAAAATAGATTTCAACACATGCCCAATGAGACACATGTACAAGAATATACACAGCAAAACCTTTTACAATAATATAAAATAAAATATTGAAATGCCCATTGAGGACCTTATATAATTATACACATGTATACAAAACAATATGCTCTATCCGTCAGAAAAATTTACATGAACTTACTTGGGAAACACTAATATTACATGGGAGAAATGGATAAAATAGACTGCATTTTCTAATTAAATGAGCTTTTTAAAATTGGCACATCTGTAGTGGTAGACTATGAAGTAATGGTTGGTCAAGTGGAGGGTAGGTTGAAATGATGACAGGAAGTAACTACTAATAAATATTGGAGTATTTTGAGGGGGTAGTAATGATAAAATGTTCTAGAACTGAAGGTGATGTTATAGTCCAACTCTTAACTTTCTATGAATCATTGTACTTTACCGAAGAATTACAGATTGCATTTGCATTAACCTTAGGAAAAATTTTAGAATAGTAGTGGGTGAATCTGAGTGATAATTTAGTATTTAAAATCACAGAATTCTGTAATGCATAAGTTTAGTATGTTGATGAATGAGACTATCAATAAAATATGAATTGTGACATATCCTCTAACTCACTATATATGATGTTGTGAGTCAGTGAATCTTCTACAAAATTATGTAAATTGAGAGATGAGATAGGATTGAGAAGGATGAGGGACAATGATAATCAAGATGCATTGTACTGGGCTGGGAATGTGGCTTAGTGGTAGACTTAGTTGTAGTGAGAAGCCCTGGGTTTGATTCCTCAGTACTACATAAACAAAACAAGCTGGAATTGGTACTGTGACACAAGTTGCAGAGTGTTAGCATGAGGAAAAGAAGCTGAAGGACAGTGCCCATTGTCAAGGCCCTAAGTTCAAGACCCAGGACTGGCCAAAAAAAAAAAAAGGAAGCATTGTATTAAGACAGGCACTAGCAGCTCATGCCTGTAATACTAGATACTCAGGAGGCTGAGGATTGAGGTTTGAAGCCAGCACAGGCAGGAAAGTCTGTGAGATTCTTATCTCCAGTGAAATCTGAGAAAAATCTGAAAAGTGCTGCTGTTCCTCCAGTGATAGATTTCTAGTGTTCATCCAAAGGAGCTCAGGGTCAGCTCCCAGGCAAAGAGTTCAAACCTCAGGAGAGAAAAAAGGAAAACAAAATAACTCACTAAACACTATAAACTGCATGGTCAAAAGCAACCCCCAATCACGCACTTAAAGTTAATTAAAAATATGATTAGAATAAAATACAAGTCATTTTAAGGACCAAACATAGATAGAATACAAAGGTTGTTTACAGGGACAAAGTAAATTTTATATCACGCAATTTGGGTTGAAATTTGTTCTTCACTCTTTTTAAATCATTTGTGAAATTGACAATAGTGCCAATTATAGATTTATTTCCTTGAGGAACAGGGTGAATTCTGATGTCTTTTTATAGCAAACCATAGTGGTAAATTTTTTGCCTCTTTTTGAAGTATAACTGATATTTTAAAATAGATTTGCCCTACTATAATATTAATTTAATCAATCATTTCATTAGGGCGATGTTGGTCAGATTTTTTTTTCCAGTAAATCTTATCCCTTATAATAAATGAGAGCATGCTGTGTCAGTCTCCTATTAATATGACAAAATAGTTTATGAAATCAGCTTAAAAGGAGGAAAGATTAATCTTGGCTTCTGATTTTATACATTTCAGTTTATGTTTCTTATCCTCATTGTTTTGGGTTGGCACAGTACCCCATGTCAGGAACATGTGATGGAGTATGTATATTCGTGGAAGCCAGGAAGAAAAGAAGAGGAGGAATAGGAGTGGGAGAGGGAGAAAGAAGGGTAGAGAGAGAGGGAGAAGGAAAACGAGAAGGAGACAGAGAAGAAAAAGGAGGAAGAATAGGAAAGGACTTTGATCTTAAGGTCCTCTGATCACAAGTTCTCAGTGACCAAATCTCTACAGCTGTGTCCACTTGAAAAAGTTCACCACCTCTTTATGGCAACATAGTGAAAACTAATTATTAATCCCAATCCTTTATGATTTCAGATTTAATTTCTAGAGTGGTGGGTAGATATTTCTGTACAATTGTGATAACTTCTGTTCCTAAGTATTTACTTCAATTAATCAGAGGAGCTATTTGGCATGGAGTTGGTTTGGTTATACAATTGCTGGAGAGATGAATGAAATATATAGACTGCAAATACATTTTATTTAACAGATAAGGAAGCTTCAAGAGATTTCATTTTTGATCTTCAAAAATAACTATTTCATCTAACTCATAATGACTTGAATTTTTTATAATTTTATGGCATTTTTATTCAAGTTTTTTGTCATCTATAGTGAGGTTATTCTTCCTAGTTGAAGGAAAAATGAATACTGTAACTTCTGTAGAGAGTAGGTATAAAATGAATTTCCTGCCATTCAATAATGTTATATTCAAATATATAGGAATAATTGGATAAGTTATGGAATATTTTGCTTTAGTTAGCTCATATTGAGATTGATTCAATTTCTAAAAATCAGTGTTGACATAAAATATATGAAATTCAGTGTTTCTCTGAAATGACTTAGTACTCAAACCTCAGAATATACATGACCAGTAACTAAGATTTCTGCATACTCAAAAAAATGTATGAATCTAAATTTTTATGTAAAAAAAAGTTTAGGGTAAAAAGAATAGAAAATCATGTATCTGCAATAGATAAAATTTAAAGTTAATGACAAATTGCTTCAGTCAGCCTGATAGAGCCTATTGATTTTAGCTTACATGAGAAATTTGATTAATGATCCTTTTGTCACTTTTGAATAATAGAGTATTTCAATTTGTCCAAAGATTCTGTCATTGAAACCTTTAGTGCATATTTTTTCATAAAAATGAAAAGTATTTTTCCACAGTGCAGGTTCAGATTTAATAACTAAATAAATATCTAAATGTTAATTTGTTAAATTGACCTCTGGAATTCAAATAATAAGAAATTTATTTTATTCTTAGATATATTATATCTGTGCTGACTATGAGTGTCTCAAGCTTCTAATCCTTGCTATTCTGGAAGCTGGGCTTCAAAGCCAGCCTTGGCAAGGAAGTTTGTGAAACACATCTCAATTAATCACACACACACACACACACACACACACACACACACACACACACACACACACACAGAAAGCCAGAAGTGGAGTTGTGGATCAAATGTTAGGGCACTATCCTTGAGTGAATAAAACTAAGGGATAGGCCTTGAGTTCAAATCACAAGAACAACACTCTCTCTCTCTCTCTCTCTCTCTCTCACACACACACACACACAGACATGTACAATATTATGTCTAAATTCTTATTTTAGTTTGAAGAAATAAACAATATCATGAAAAGTAATATTTGTTACATATCCTGCATTTTTGTGAAGTGCTTTTTAGTGGTTTTTAGTTTTTTGTTTTAAGATATAGTTTAGGTTGTTAAAATTAATATTAATCTATTTAATAGTTATAATTCCTCATAAAACATTGGAGTACAACATTTGGTATTTTTTCTATAGTGTTAAGAAGTATTCTGAGTAAAAGAAAGAAATGAAGAATGGAAGAAAAAAGAAAGAAAGAAACAAAGAAACAAGAAAGAGAAAGAAAGAAGAGAGAAAGAGAGAGGTAGGGATGGAGGGAAGGAGGGAGGAAGGAAAGAAGAAAAGAAGGAAGGAAGGAAGGGACAAAAACAATTTAATTTATAAAATCTGATATTTAGCAGAACATAAATTTCATGTAAGTTAACTCTTTAGTAAGTGCAAGGTTGCAATTGCCACTTCTCTGCATGTTCTCTATGCATGAATGAAACCAACAAATGAGGGATCAGAAATAACCACCTGAATCTGTTTGCATCTGTAGTAAATATGTACACAAATCTTTTTCTCATTTTCTATACATCATTAAATAACTATTTGCAAACAATTTACATTTAGTTATAAATATTCTAAAAATTGATGTAACCAAAGGATGTCAATGTATTATATAATGTGAACATTGGTATTTATAATGCTAATAATATTACATTCTTCATCTTATATTAATTATAAAAATTATATTATGTATTATTTCAGAGAAATTAGCATCCTCTAATTTTGGTGTCTGTGGGAGACCTAATAGCAGACAGTAATTAAAATCAAAGGAGATCTGTATTTCTGAAAGCAATTAACTCATTGGAGAGTGTTCAAATACATCAGAAGGGCCTTAGAAATATTGCACCATGTTTACATGATTACCTATGATGTGATTCAAGAGCCACTAAACAATTGTACTTCACTTTGCCGTTACTATAATTATTCCCATTGTAAGAAGAATCATTCACATAATTTACACGATATAGGTTTGTCCTTAAGTTATTATTTTCTATGAAATAATATCCAAATGATACCCTACACTAAGAGTTAAAGCAAAAGTTGCAAAATATATTGGACAATGTAACTCCTTCCAGATACACATTTTGAAATTGTATTCCCTGTCTGGTGGCATTAGAATCAACTTTTCAGAGATGACCCTGAAATAATGATCCTGATAAAAGAAGTCCAATATAACTACTCTGCCATGTGAACATCCAGCAAATAAATTATAATGAACCAGAAAGTAGACCCCCCATAAGACAAGGAATTGCTTTGAATAACCATTTTTATAATCAATGTCCAAGCTTCTAGAGTATGGCTAATATACTCCTGATGTTTTTAAGCCACTTACGTTGAAGTATTCTCTTATAGCAGCCCAATAGCTGACAAAAAGCAAAGGAATTTTTATTTAAATTTCAAATTTTCAGAAAAAAAGATTCATAATGTTTTATTATTGGAATTTGATTCTCCAAACCTCCAGGTAAAAAATATTTTTAAATGGGAATTGAATTGAGGTTCAACTCTCTATTCAACAATCATAATTAATTTTTTGAATATTTTAATATTTTTAACTACTTGTACAAAGGAGTTGCCATTCACTGAAACAGTTTATGGATACAGAGCATCTTGATCAATTTCACCCATTTCAACATTCTCATCCCTCCCTCCCAATCAAGCCCAGTCTTTACGTATCTCAATATTATGTTATGTATGGAATTTCTTGCCAATTAACAAAGCAGTTTATGTGTACAATGCACCAGTAATTGTGTTACCACTTCAACATCTTCACCCCAATTTCACACTACCCCTTGCTTTGTATATTTCAATTCTGGGAAGTATGCAATGGTTTCTTTCCTATATTCTATCCTTTTCCCCTTCAATTTCCTATCCCTCTCACATTGCCCCCCGCTGTCCTCTCTTGCAGTCCACATTTACTGGCATTTATTTTGTTGGGCTTTGACTTAATCTTTTAAGAGAATGATAGTATTTTCACACTACATAGACTCTGACACTTCAGATAATTCATTTGTATCTGTTTGCATACCATCCAGTATGTTTAATAAATGTTTATAAATTTACATTTAGAAGCAGCTGCTATCTACCACAAGTGAGGAAACCTAAGTTTCTCTGGGTGCAGTTAATTTCACTTAACATTATTATTTCTGCGTGTTTCATTTTCCTTAAGAATGTTACAATATTATTCTTTCTGATGGATGAATGGAATTCAAATATTTATGTATATATATGTATGTATACATACATACTTGTAAATAGCGATCAATAAAAGTATATATGTCTTGTATGTATATATATATATATATATATACATATATATGTAGGTTGCTTGATTTCCCTCATTTGTTGTATTAGAATGTGCCTATAATTCTACAAGTAAACACACTTGGATGGTAAAAGGGGAAACATTAGACTTGGACATGATAAATTATATGGGATTCTAAAAATTTATAAAGTGAGATCAAATGGAGGATGCCCTTTGGAAAGGATCACAAAGGCTCAATAGCTATATCAATATTATCATATAAAATAATGTTCATCAAAATGATCTCCAAGAAATGATAATGAGAGTTTTATTATTTTGCTTTTTCCTTCTGTCTTCTGTTGCTGTTTTTTATTTCTGTACCTTTGGTCTTATATGTAAGTTTGGAAAGGGCAAGGGGAAACACAGAAATGGTGGGACAAAGGGTGAACAAATACAGCAGTGCCACTCAATAGACACTACATTGAAAATGAACTATACAACTTATGGGGGAGGGAGGTTGAAAGGGAAAACCTGGGAGAACATGAGGGAAGAAGTGACACTATTCAAAAGAAAGGTGCTCAATATCTGACTATGTAATTGTAACCCTTCTGTACATCATTTTTACAAATTAAAAATGGACTTCATAAACAGGCCAGAGTAGCTATACAAATATTAGACAAAATAGGCTTTAAATTAAAAGTGGAATGAAAGTAAAAAGAGACAAAGGAGGACATTAAATATTGATAAAGAAAACTCTCCATCATGGGGATATAACAATTCTAAATATCAATTCCCTGAATCCTAGAGCTCCCAAATTATCAGACAAATACTACTTAACCTAAAAATATGCATGCATCCAAACACATTGTTAGTTGCTTGAACACATCATTCTTACCTCTGGACAGGCCATCCAGGTAAAACCTTAGCCAAAAAAACTTCAGACCTAAATAACTGCAATGACAAGCTAAACCTAATAGATATCTACAGAATATTTCACCTAGCAGCATCGCAATATATATCCCTCTCAGCAGCCCATGAAATGTTCTCCAAAATAGATCATATCTTAGATCACAAGGAAAATCTGTGAAAATTCAAAAGTAAAAATGAAATTACTCCTTGTATCCTGTCAAACCATGATGGGACCAAATTAGATCTTGACATCAAAAGGCATTACAGAAAATTCTGAAACTCACAGAGATTGAATAACACATTGCTAAATCATCAGTGAGTCACTGAAGAGATATGGAGGAAGTTCCAAGGTTTATGGAATTCAGTGGAAGTGAACACACAAAATACTACCTCCTCTGGGACACAAGGGCACAGGCAATACTCAGAAGAAAATTTATAGCTTTGAGTATGTACAGCAATAAATTAGAACAATCTTGAGTCCACACTAATTATGCACCAATAGGTCTTTTGAAAAACAGGAACAAGCCCAACCAAAAACCTGTAGACAAATTAAAGTAAATAAATCAGAGTCTCAAAAAACATACAAGCAATCATAATTGACTTTTATATACTAGTAGCTCACAAATTCACCCAATGAATGTCAATGTAGCTATTTTCAGAGATAGACTCAACCAGCTCAAACCAGTGAACAAAAAAAATCTAGAATTCTAACAAGCAACATTCTGTTTGACCTTAAAAAATTCTCTGTTGTTATTATTAAGGTGATTTATAGAAGAATTGCAATTACATGAGTCAAGTAATGAGTACATTTCCTTTTATGAAATGTCTTCAGTTCTCTCATTTGTCCTGTCCCCATCCATGTGTTAAATAGTTCACTTTTATCAATGTTCAATGAACTCCACTGCTGCAATTTTTCACCCTTTTCCCTAAAGCTCTGTGCCCACCCCTCACTTTCCTGAAGACGTACAATGAATACACTAGGCATAAGGTAATGAAGACAGAATCATCACAAACTATAAAGAACAACAAACCAAAACAAAAAAAGTCTTCTGTTTCTGTATCTCATAGTTTGAGTATATACAGCATGTTATATAAATATAATTGTTTTTTATCATTAAGTCAATTCAGGGATTAAGGTGTGATAACTTATAATGTTGCTTTCTATTCAATAATGCTCTTTATTTTAACATTAAAGTTGTAACACAATTCAAGTCCTAGTGAAATTTGAAGGTTCAAATTTAAATTTAAAATTTCAAAATGTCTAATACTTCCACTTTGGCAACAAAAATGAAAAACAGGGATGTTTTATGCTCAAGAATGTAATTATTTCATGGGCAAAAAAGTAAAATAAATGTAATATTAATTCAGTGGAAAAAATAAATCAAATATTTATGCAATGCATCAATTCCATAGATTATGAGATCTATTGATAAAATTAATAAAACTTGTAAAGTTGGTTTTTCGACATAACATCTTGTACATCTCATTGTTGCAATGGGTCCACCTGTATCCCTATTTAAACAATTTATTTTTCCCTTCCCCTCCACAAATTATACCAACGAGGAGATTGGAAGGAATGGGAAGGGGAAACAAAGGAGGAGGCAACAATGCTTGATATGAAATGTAGTCATTACCTTGCCCATGTAATTGTAACCCCTCTGTATGGTATTTTCACAATTAAAAAAATAATAAATAAATACATAAAAATAAATAAAACCCAGGATTGGCAAAAATTTATTTTAAAAGAAAAAATGATTAAAACTCGTATTAAGTAGATTACTTAAGACATGAAGCAAGTGATAATATTCTTTTCTAGGTGAAGTTGATATAGAAATCAAAATCTAAAGATTCCAGAGTTCTGTGTGCTTATACGTGTCAATTTATACATATGCTTGACTCACCTCGACATTATATGAAGATAACTGAGAACAGGACTAGAATAAAAAAAAATCACTCAAGGGCTGGGAAGGTGGCTCAGTGGTAGAACACTTGCCTTGCATGCCTGAGGCCCTGGGTTCAATTCCTCAGCACCACATAAGCAAAAAGAAAAAAGCCGGAAGTGGTGCTGTGGCTCAAGTGGTAGAGTGCTAGCCTTGAGCTGAAGAGCTGAGGGACAGTGCCCAGGCCCAGAGTTCAGGCCCCACTACCGGACCCCCCCCAAAAAAATCACTCAAACGTTTAGCTTTATTTTGTGACTAAATATGTCTTTTTTATCTCTTTATTTTATTTGAAAAATCTGGTAATTTATTTAAGTCACATCAACAATAATGAGAAATACACAGCCCCTAGCTCCTTAAAAGACAATCAATAAGACAAAAAGAAAACAACAAAGAAAAAAATTGAACCTCATTTTGCACATAGTCTTTGTATATTGTGGTGATTTGTAACTGTAGATTATGTGACTATTCCATGAATCTGGGCTCAAATCACTAGGGCTACTGGAAGAAAATTTCAAATTCTATAGCAGCTAACACAGCTGTGCAGTGGTTTGTGGGTTTCACTACAGTAGCAGCTGGGCCTGAACTGTACAAAGGAAATAATTTTAGTTCTTTGAAGGCAAAAATGTGATGAAAAGCATACTTTTATCTTGTTAGATGAAATAAGAAGACCACACTTTAAAGCTTACTAAATGATCAGCCCTTTAAAGAACAGTGCCATTTTTAAGGAACTCTAGATCATTCAAGTCCTTCATTCCATCCACAAGCATTGTTGCCATTCACAAATCATTGCCAAAGTGAATTTCCGGTTCTTTTTGATATTTCAAATGGTTTAGGAGTAACATAAACAATAATTCAAGTTGTTGAGAAAATTTAATTTAAAATAAGCAAGCAAATCAGATTCAACTCCATAGCATAACCTTCAGGAAAAATGAATTGAGGAATATGGCATGTCCTCTGTAATTTAATATTAGACATTAGGGCAAAATGCCAGAAGCAGACTCTACAAGGAAACCGAAGTCTTTGATAATATATATAAAAGGTTACCCAGGGAAAAGTAATTTTACTTACATTTTCTATTGTATGATAACATTTTTGTCTGCTAATGAGAGACTCAAAAAGATTTTAATTATGATATGAAAAATGTATTGACAGAAATGAATGAAATCAGGGAGTAGATGGTACAGGAACTGGGTGATTCTTTAAATATTTTCATTATTTTGAATGATCTGGTATTTTTGTATTGTGGAAGTATGAATGTATTTTATATCTGTGCAGGAAAGGTTGATTATTAGATAAGTGTCTGATACCCAATGTCAGGAACCTAACCTGAGTCAGAGTGGTAAATATGTGTGTGTGTGTGTGTGTGTGTGTGCCTGCAAGCATGTATTTAGAAGGAAGAATCTTATTTTCCTCAAGGTATATACTTAATTGTATTAGTTATATTACATTAATGACAGCAGATTAAGGTAATTAACATTTTGACACATATGTTTATATTCCTATGATTGCATGAACAAACTAAAAAGTTATTTTTGGTGTATGAGTTTTGTGGAAGGTCAGCTGAAAGTATAAACATTTGTAATCTTGAGAAAGATACCAATGGCAATCATTTCACTGTAGATCAGTTTTAGACAACACTTGCAAGGATACATAATCATATTTCAAAGTGCAACATTGGTTTATTTTCAAAAGCTACACTATTCTATAACTTTGTAGGAAAACAAGTTAAATTATGGAAACATAAAAGTAATGTGATTATTTATTGCATACAGTTTTACACTTTAGTTTTGTCAAATCAAAATACCATTTATTTCTACTGTATAGGAGGAAAACCCTAAATATTACAGTTTAAGCCATATTTCATTTTGGGAAGCTTTGTCTGTATGAATAAGTTTATTTCTTTTGTTTCTGCTTTCCTATTCATAATTCTGTTTCTCATAGTATTATTCTAAGGACATTTTCTTTATCCCAATTTGGGGCTTGAATATAACTCATGCTCAGTTTGCTAACAGTAGTCAGTCTACCATTTGAACTATGTCTCCAGCCCAGAAATTTTTGTAGTTAATTGGAGATAGAACCTCATGAATTTTCCTACCATCCTGAAAATATTATTATCCCCCAAGTCTCATCCTTCTTAATCACTAGGATTATAAATTTGAGTCATGGACCCCAAGAGTCAATGACTTTTCATGTCTTATAGATTCCACGTTTGCTAGTAATTGTAATAATAAACTACCACAGATTGGGTAGCATTAACACTGTAAATACATTCCCTCTGAGTTGGTGGAACTAAAACTCCAAGATCAGAGTTGCTTCTTCTGAGTCCTCTTTCCTTGGCATATTCAAGACCTTCTGCTTCTCTTGGAGGAGAGTTCAACTTAAATTCTACCTTTGAGATTCTGTTTCCAAATGCAGTCACTTTCTAAGGCAATGGGTTTTTGATCTTTAGTGTGATTTCAGTAGGACAGTATCCAACACATAATATATTACTTAATGGATAGGAGAAAATCTCTAATAGGAAATTATTTGGTTTGGGCATGGAAGTTATGCTATATTTAAAAAAATAACAAAAGAGGCAAAGGTTTTATTAGAGCTTGTAAAATGAGTATGAAGTCTTTACCTCAGACATACCAAATTCTTACCCTGACACACACTTAAATGCCTAGTGATACTGGATGATTGAACCCAAAATCCTATACTTGTGAAACAGCATCTCTTTTATTACCATACCAGCAGATTGTAATTTGGTTGCTTATTTTGAGGTAGTATCACTATGCCTGGGCCTGCTTGGACTGCGGTCCTCCTAACACAAGCAAAACACATTGCACCCAGCAAATGGTTAGAGTTTCTGAAACTTCTTTTTTTTGTCTGGGCTTTCCTGGAACTGCAATACTCTAATCTCTGTTTTCTAAGTAGATAATATTGCAGGTTTGAGCCACTTTATCCAGTAAAAGTATACAATTTCAAGATATCTTGATATTGCCTATATTTGTGCTTAACATATATTGCTAAACTTAATTTAATTTTCTCCCTCTTTTGTTTAGTACTCTGAGTTGAAAACATTGACTTTCTTGATATACATGGCTTTGTTTTGGGTGGAATCCCATCACAATCAAAAAAATCTCCCAAAAAGTTTATGTCAAGAATCATGGAAAAAAGGCTTCAGGTTGGAAAAAAAACACTGATCCTTAACTTATAATTGCAGTATATTTATAATGTTAGTCAATGCTTTCTGAAGTATGAGAAGAGAAGGAAGACAGAAATGTGAAAGGTGTCATCTTTGTAGAATTTCTGTAGTTGTCACTTCATGTTATCTTTCTTCCTTAAGGCTTGCTTTATTAAAACCCTCTGGGGACTGGGAAGGTGGCTAGTGGTAGAGCGCTTGCCTTGCATGCCTGAGGCCCTGGGTTCGATTCCTCAGCACCACATAAGTAAAAAGAAAAAAGCCAGAAGTGGTGCTGTGGTAGAGTGCTAACCTTGAGCTGAAGAGTTGAGGGACAGCGCCCAGACCCAGAGTTCAGGCCCCACGACTAGACCCAAAAAATAATATAAAATGAATAACAACAACAACAGTAATAATAACAGGAATAACAATAGTAATAACTATAGCAACAACCACAGTAGTAATAATAGTAACAATAACAGTAATGACAGTAACAATAACAACAGTAACAATAACACTAATAACAACAATAGTAATAATAGCAACAATAACAACATCAGTAATAATAGCAATAACAGCAATAATAACAGCAGTAATAATAGTGTTAATAACAACAACAACAACAATAATAGTCACAACAAGAGTAATAATAGTAACAATAACAACCATAAAAGTAATAATAAGAGTAGTAATAAGAGTAACAATAACAATAACAATAACAGTAATAATAGCAAGAACAATAGAAATAATAGCAACAACAACAATAACAGTAATAACAACAGTAACGATAACAGTAATAACATAGTAATAACAACAGTAATAATAACAATAGTAAAACAATAACGGTAATAATAGTAATAATAATAGTAATAACAATAGTAACAACCACAGTCATAGTAATAGTAAAAATAACAGTAACAACAGTAACAATAACAGTAATAACAACAGTAATAACAATAGTGACAACAGTGATAGTAACAATAACAACAGTAATAATAATACTAAAAATAGCAATAACAATAGTAACAACAGTAACAATAACAACAACAATAATAACAGTAAAAACAACAGTAATAACAACACTAATGATAACAGTAACAACTGTAATAACAATAGTATTAATAATAGTAATAACAATAGCAACTACCCCAGTAGTAATAACAGTAACAATAACAACAATAACAATAATAGTAATAGTAATAACAACAGTAATAATAACAGTAATAACAACAGTAATAACAGTAATAATAATAGTAATAATAACAGTAAAAACAATAGTAATGACAACAGTAATAATAACAGTAACAATAGTAATAACAATAGTATTAATAATAGTAATAACAACAGCAACTACCCCAGTAGTAATAATAGTAACAATAACAATAATAGTAATAGTAATAACAACAGTAACAACAATAGTAATAATAGTAACAATAACAGTAACAATAATGGTAACAACAGTAATAATAATAGAAATAATAGTAATAACAACAGAAATAACAACAGCAATAATAATAGTAACATAATAGTAATAACAGTAGTAACAACAGTAATAACAACAGTAACAGTAGTAACAACAGTAATAATAACAGTAATAACAATAATACTAATAATAGTAACAATAGCAACAATAGTAATAATAGAAATAGCAGTGATAATAACAGTAATAACAACAGTAATAATAATAGTATTAATAATAGCAACAACAACAATAACAGTAACAACAACAATAGCAATAATAGAATTAATGGTAATAACAACAGTAATAATAGTATTAATAATAGTAATAACAATAGTAATAACAGTAACAATAGCAACAACCACAGTAGTAACAGTAGTAACAACAAAAATCGTAATAGAAATAAGAGTAATAATAATAGCAACAATAGTAATAACAATAATAGCAACAGTAACAATAACAATAGTGATAATAGAAATAATAGTAATAACAACAGTAATAATAGTAACAATAACAATAGTAATAACAACAATAACAGTAATAATAGCAAGAACAACAGGAATAATAGTAACAATAACAACAAGAATAGTAATATTAGAAATAACAGTAAAAACAACAGTAATAACAATAGCAATAATAATAGTAAGAACAATAGTGATAACAACAATAGTAACAAGTAACAATAACAGTAACAACAACAATAACAACAGTAATAACAGTAATAAAACAACAATAACAGTAATAGTAACAAGAACAATAGCAATAATAGAAATAACAGTAATATCAATAGCAATGTTAAGAGTAATAATAGTAATAACAATAGCAACAACCACAATAGTAATAATAGTAACAACAATAATAATATCAATAATACAAATAATAGTAATAACAACAGTAATAACAATAGTAATAATAGTACTAATATTGGTAACAATAACAACTATAACAATAATAACAGTGATAACAATAATAATAGTAACAACAATAACAGTAATAATAACAATAGTAACAATAGTGACAACAGTAATAGCAACAATAACAATGGTAATAATGAAATAACAGTAATAACAAAGTAATGATAACACTAATAACAATAGTAATAATAATAGTAACAATAGTATCAAAAACAACAATAGCAATACTAATAACAGCAATAACTATAGCAATGCCAATAACAATAATAGAAGTAATAATAGTAACAATAACAGTAATAACAATACCAAGAGTAATAATAGTAAAACTGAGAGTAATAATAACAATAATGGCAATAATCGTAACAACAATATAGACATAGGAGTAGGAACTATGGTCATAACCACAACAATAGGAGTAATAACAATAGTAACAACATTAACAGTAACAGTAATAAAAATAGTAATAACAATAGTAACAATAATAATAACAATAGTATTAATAGTAATAACAATAGCAATAACAGTAACAGTAACAGTAATAACAATAGTAATAACAATGATAGTAATAACAATAGTAACAACAGCAATAACAGTAACAACAACAACAACAATAGTAATAATAATACCAATAAGCGTCATAGGAGGAAGAGGAAGAGGAAGAGGAAGTCAGGTGCCTGGTCTCCAAGGAAACCACCAGGAAACCGGAAGTGGCACAATCTTGGTGTCTCTATGGCTCCCAGGGGCCTAAGGCCCCACCCTAGGGACAGGAAACTCGATGAGGAAACTCTGAGCTCCACCAGCAAACTGGAAGTGGGGCCATCTTGGTCTCTAGGGCTCAGGGTCACTCAGGGGTCCAGAAAACCCAGGGTGCTGAGTTCAAGAACCAAGAGAGCCTGCCCCCCTTCCTTACTCCCACCCCCAATAACAAAGAAGAGTGGATGGATGGATGGATGGATGGATGAGTGGATGGATGGGTTGATGGAAGGATGGATGGATGGGTGGATGGATGGATGGATGGATGGGTGGATGGATGGATGGATGGATGCATGGATGGATGGGTGGATGGATGCATGGATGGATGGATGGGTGGATGGATGCATGGATGGATGGGTGGATGGATGGGTGGATGGATGGATGGGTAGATGGATGGATGGATGGATGGATGGGTGGATGGATGGATGGATGGGTGGATGGGTGGGTCGATGGATGGATGGATGGATGGATGGGTGTATGGATGCATGGATGGATGGATTGGTGGATGGATGCATGGATGGATGGGTAGATGGGTGTGTGGATGGATGGATGGATGGGTGGATGGATGGGTGGATGGATGGATGGGTGGATGGATGGATGGATGGGTGGATGGGGGGTGGATGGATGGATGGATGCATGGGCGGATGGAAGGACGGATGGATGGATGGGTGGATGGGTGGGTGGATGGATGGATGGATGGGTGGATGGAAGGATGGATGGGTGGATGGAAGGATGGACTGGTGGGTGGATGAATGATTGGATAGATGGATGGACGGATGGATGGATGGGTGGGTGGATGGATGGATGGATGGATGGGTGGGTGGATGGATGGGTGCATGGATGGATGGATGGATGGGTGGATAGATGGATGGATAGATGGATGGACGGATGGGTGGACAGATGGATGGATGGATGGATGGATGGGTGGATGGATGGGTGGATGGATGGATGGATGGGTGGATGGATGGGTGGATGGATGGGTGGGTGGATGGATGGATGGGTGGGTGGTTGGGTGGGTGGGTGGATGGATGGATGGATGCGTGAGCGAATGGAAGGATGGATGGATGGATGGATGGACGGATGGATGGATTGGTGGATGGATGGATGGATGGATGGGTGGATGGAAGGGTGGATGGATGGGTGGATGGATGGATGGATAGATGGATGGATGGATGGATGCATGGATGGGTGGATGGATGCATGGATGGATGGGTGGATGGGTGGGTGGATGGATGGGTGGATGGATTGATGGGTGGGTGGATGGATGGGTGCATGGATGGATGGATGGATGGGTGGATGGAAGGATGGATGGGTGGGTGGATGGATGGATGGGTGGATGGATGCATGGATGGATGAGTGGATGGATGGATGGGTAGATGGGTGAGTGGATGGATGTGTGGATGGGTAGATGGGTGGGTGGATGGATGTGTGGATGGATGGGTGGTTGGGTGGATGGATGGGTGGGTGGTTGGATGGGTGGGTGGATGGGTGGATGGATGGATGGATGGGTGGGTTGGTGGGTGGATGGATGGATGGATGGATGTGTGGGCGGATGGAAGGATGGATGGATGGACGGATGGATGGATTGGTGGATAGATGGATGGATGGATGGGTGGATAGAAGGGTGGATGGATGGGTGGATGGATGGATGGATAGATGGATGGACGGATGGATGCATGGATGCGTGGATGAATGCATGGATGGATGGGTGGATGGATGGGTGGATGGAAGGATGGATGGATGGGTGGATGGATGGATGGGTGGATGGATGCATGGATGGATGAGTGGATGGATGCATGGATGGATGGATGGATGGCTGGTTAGACAGATGGGTGGATGGGTGGATGGATGTGTGGATGGATGGATGGATGGATGGGTAGATGGGTGGGTGGATGGATGTGTGGAAGGATGGGTGGTTGGGTGGATGGATGGGTGGATGGATGGATGGGTGGGTGGATGGGTGGATGGATGGTTGGATGGGTGGATGGATGGCTGGATGGGTGGGTGGATGGATGGGTGCATGGATGGATGGGTGAGTGGATGGATGGATGGATGGGTGGATGGGTGGATGGATGGATGGATGGGTGAATGGATGGATGGGTGCATGGATGGATGGATGGAATGGTATTATTTTTGTTGTTCTTGTTCTTGTTACTATTGTTATTACTATTATGGTTATTGCTGTTGTTGGAATTGTAATTGTTAATACTTATTGTTATTGTTCTTATTGTTTGTTGTTAATGTTATTGTTATTATGACTATTATTACTGTGATTGCTGTTATTACTGCTATCATTATTATTGCTGTTATTGCTCTTACTTTTATGATTACTGTTATGGTTATTATTATTGTTACTATTGTTACTGTCATGGTGATTGATGTTGTCTTTGTTCTTATCGCTATTGTTTCGCTGTTATTGTGATTCTTGCTGTAATTGTTATTACTGTTGCTGTTATTGTTATTATTGCTATTGTTACTGTTATTGTTACTGTTATCATTATCCATGTTATCGAGTTATTATTGTTACTGTTATAGTTATTGTTATTATGGCTACTATTACTCTGGTTATTGCTATTATTGTTTCTATTGTTATTGTTACTCTTATTAATGTCATTGTTATTGTTATTTGGTTGTTATAATGGCTATTATTGTTATTGTTATTGCTATGATTGCTGTGATTGTTGTTGTTCCCATTGTTACTGTCCTTGTTATGGATGATGTGTGATTGTTATTGTTATAGTTATGATCGCTGTTATTGTTATTCATATCATGATTGTTATTATTGCTGTTGTTATTGTTATTCATGTCATTGTTGTTGTTGATACTGTTATTGCTCTTATTCTCACCTTGACCCAGTTGATTCCCAGCCCTCAGCCCCACCCTGGCCTTGAAGAGCGAGAGACTGAGCTATTCTCAGCACAGCCTGATATTTTTAGACCCAAGGCTGATCACCCACCGTCTGCAGCACCAGAGGACACAAAACAAAATGGAACAAATCCCACAGGCAGAGGGGGAGAGGAGGGGCCTGGGCAGGATATAACAGCCATCCATCCACCCACCCATCCATCCACCCATCCACCCACCCATCCATCCATCCACCCATCCACCCACCCATCCACCCATCCATCCACCCATTCATTCACCCATCCACCCACCCACCCATCCAATCATCCACCCATCCAATCATCCACCCACCCATCCATCCATCCACCCATCCATCCACCCATCCACCCACCCATCCATTCACCCATGCATCCATCCACCCATCCACCCACCCCTCCATCCATCCATCCATCCATCCATCCATCCATCCATCAACCCATCCACTCATCCATCCATCCATCCATCCACCCATCTACCCATCACCCACCCATCCGTCCACCCATCCAACCATCCATCCACCCATCCATCCATCCATCCATCCATCCATCCATCCATCCACCCATCTACCCATCACCCATCCATCCGTCCACCCATACACCCATCCATCCACCCATCCATCCATCCACCCACCCATCCACCCACCCATCCACCCATCCATCCATCCATCCACCCATCCATCCACCCATCCATCCACTCATCCACCCATCCATCCATCCACCCATCCATCCATCCATCCAGCCACCCATGCATTTACCCATCCATCCATCCAGCCACCCATCCATCCAGCCACCCACCCATCCATCCACCCATCCATCCACCCATCCATCCATCCACCCATCCATCCATCCATCCATCCATCCATCCATCCATCCATCCATCCATTCATCCATCCATCCACCCACCCATCCATCCATCCATCCACTCGTGACTCAGTGAGGCACTTCCTGTGTTCATTCCCTTTATTTCCAGAGGTCAGGGAGGCCCTGGGAGGGGTCAGGTCTTGGCCTTGTGTCCAGCGTCCTTCTGTCTGTCTGTCCGTCCGCAGGTCAGTTGAAGGCGGGCAGGCCGAAGAGTTCGGGTTGTATGTCACCCAGGGAGGGCAGCAGCAGGGTGGCCCCGGCCGTTGAGTTCGGGGTCGAGCTGGACGCTGGGCACCATGACCACCTGCATCCCCGCTGCCCGGGCGGCCGCCACGCCGTGGGGCAAGTCCTCCAGCACCAGGCACTGCGGGGTCGGAGGGTGAGAGAGACACGCGGGGTGAGAGGTCGGCCCGGGGGGTGGGCTGGGTCCCCAGTGTTGGTGGGAAGGTAGGGGGGAAGGAAGGAAGGAAAGAAGGAAGGAGGGAAGGAGGGAAGGAAGGAAGGAGGGAAGGAAGGAAGGATGAAAGGAAGGATGGAGGGAAGGAACAAGAAGGAAGGAGGGAAGGAAGGAAGGAAGGAGGGAAGGAAAGAAGGATGGAGGGAGGGAAGGAGGGAAAGGAGGGAAGGAGGGAAGGAGGGAAAGAAGGAGGGAAGGAAGGAGGGAAGGAAGGAGGGAGGGAAGGAAGGAGGGAGGGAAGGAAGGAAGGAGGGAAGGAAGGAGGGAGGGAAGGAAGGAGGGAGGGAAGGAAGTAGGGAAGGAAGGAGGGAATATGACCGTTGAGCCACGATGTGCCTTCTGGCATGTTCTGTGTGTGATTTCGAGGCCTCCCCCACCCAGGGCCTGGTGTGGGCCAGGTGAGCACTGTGCCAAGGAGTCTCCCTCCCTGTTCCCATGGGGCCGTCTGTCCATCCGTCTCTCCGTCCGTCCGTCCATCTGTGTGATTGGTCTGGTCTCTCGTGTCTGTCTGTCCGTCTGTGTGTATCTGTCTGTATGTCTGTTTGTCTCTGTGTCTGTCTGTGTGTCTCTGTGTCTGTTTTGAGTCTCTGTGTCTGTCTGTCTGCTTTGTCGGTGTGTCTGTCTATCTCTGTGTGGTTTGTCTCTGTGTGTGTCTGTGTCTGTCTGTCTGTCTGTATGTGTCTCTGTGTCTGTGTCTCTATCCGGTTTGTCTGTCTGTCTGTGCGTCTGTGTCTGTCTGTCTGTCTGTGTGTCTCTGTGTCTGTCTGTCTGTGTGTCTTTGTGTGTGTCTCTGTATCCGTCTGGTCTGTGTCTGTCTGTCTGTGTATCTGTCTGGTCTGTCTGTCTGTTCTATGTATCCGTGTGTCTGTCTGTGTCCCTGAGTCT